>NC_064929.1:96359651-96663151 GCF_023897955.1 Schistocerca gregaria | reverse complement strand
CTGGTGTTTTAAAGATTGTACCTTGAAGTTCATATAAGAAAGTACTATTTTGTTTTTAAATGTAGTAAATCTTTGTTGCCTCACATCAGGGAGTTCGCATTGCATGGCTGCAATCTTTATTTGCATATCAACTAGCTTTTGATAGATATGACACACCACCAGCATCTTGATGACCACGACGGTGTGCAATCAGAAAAGTTGTTCTTCTATTGGTATGTACTCAGGCTTTCTGGTGTTTTAAAGATTGTTCCTTGAATTTCATATAAGAACGTAGTATTTTGTTTTTAAATGTAGTAAATCTTTGTTGCCTCACATCAGGGAGTTCGCATTGCATGGCTGCAATCTTTATTTGCACATCAACTTTGCTTTTGATAGATATGACACACCGCCAGCAGCTTGATGACCACGACGGTGTGGAATCAGACAAGTTGTTCTTCTGTTGGTATGTACTCAGGCTTTCTGGTGTTTTAAAGATAGTTCCTTGAAGTTCATATAAGAACGTAGTATTTTGTTTTTAAATGTAGTAAATCTTTGTTGCCTCACATCAGGGAGTTCGCATTGCATGGCGGCAATAATTATTTGCACCTCAACTGGGTTTTTGATAGATATGACACACCACCAGCAGCTTGATGACCACGACGGTGTGGAATCAGACAAGTTGTTCTTCTATTGGTATGTACTCAGGCTTTCTGGTGTTTTAAAGATTGTTCCTTGAAGTTCATATAAGAACGTAGTATTTTGTTTTTAAATGTAGTAAATCTTTGTTGCCTCACATCAGGGAGTTCGCATTGCATGGCTGCAATCTTTATTTGCATATCAACTAGCTTTTGATAGATATGACACACCACCAGCAGCTTGATGACCACGACGGTGTCGAATCAGACAAGTTGTTCTTCTATTGGTATGTACTCAGCCTTTCTGGTGTTTTGAAGATTGTTCCTTGAAGTACATTTAAGAAGGTAGTATTTTGTTTTTAAATGTAGTAAATCTTTGTTGCCTCACATCAGGGAGTTCGCTTTGCATGGCTGCAATGTTTATTTGCATATCAACTAGCTTTTGATAGATATGACACACCACCAGCAGCTTGGCGACCACGACGGTGTGGAATCAGACAAGTTGTTCTTCTAATGCTATTTACTCAGGCTTTCTGGTGTTTTAAAGATTGTTCCTTGAGGTTCATATAAGAACGTAGTATTTTGTTTTTAAATGTAGTAAATCTTTGTTGCTTCACATCAGGGATTTGGCATTGCATGGCTGCAAGTTGTTCTTCTAATGCTATTTACTCAGGCTTTCTGGTGTTTTAAAGATTGTTCCTTGAAGTTCATATAAGAACGTAGTATTTTGTTTTTAAATGTAGTAAATCTTTGTTGCCTCACATCAGGGAAATCGCATTGCATGGCTGCAATCTTTATTTGCACATCAACTGGGCTTTTGATAGATATAACACACTACCAGCAGCTTGATGACCACGACGGTGTGGAATCAGACAAGTGTGTTCTTCTATTGGTATGTACTCAGGCTTTCTGGTGTTTTAAAGATTGTTCCTTGAAGTTCATATAAGAACGTAGTATTTTGTTTTTAAATGTAGTAAATCTTTGTTGCCTCACATCAGGGAGTTCGCTCATTGCATGGCTGCAATCTTTATTTGCATATCAACTACCTTTTGATAGATATGACACACCACCACCAGCTTGATGACCACGACGGTGTGGAATCAGACAAGTTGTTCTTCTATTGCTATTTACTCAGGCTTTCTGGAGTTTTAAAGATTGTTCCTTGAATTTCATATAAGAACGTCGTATTTTGTTTTTAAATGTTGTAAATCTTTGTTGCCTGACTACAGGGAGTTCGCATTGCATGAGTGCAATCTTTAGTTTCACCTCAACTGGGCTTTTGATAGATGTGACACACCAGAAGCAGGTTGATGACCACGACGGTGTCGAATCAGACAAGTTGTTCACCTATTGGTATGTACTCAGGCTTTCTGGTGTTTTAAAGATTGTTCCTTGAAGTTCATATAAAAACGTAGTATTTTGTTTTTAAATGTAGTAAATCTTTGTTGCCTCACATCAGGGAGTTCGCTTTGCATGGCTGCAATCTTTATTTGCATATCAACTAGCTTTTGATAGATATGACACACCACCAGCAGCTTGATGACCACGACGGTGTGGAATCAAACAAGTTGTTCTTCTAATGCTATTTACTCAGGCTTTCTGGTGTTTTAAAGATTGTTCCTTGAGGTTCATATAAGAACGTAGTATTTTGTTTTTAAATGTTGTAAATCTTTGTTGCCTCACATCAGGGAGTTCGCATTGCATGGCTGCAATCTTTATTTGCATATCAACTATCTTTTGATAGATATGACACACCACCAGCAGCTTGATGACCACGACGGTGGCGAATCAGACAAGTTGTTCTTCTATTGGTATGTACTCAGGCTTTCTGGTGTTTTAAAGATTGTTCCTTGAAGTTCATATAAGAACGTAGTATTTTGTTTTTAAATGTAGTAAATCTTTGTTGTCTCACATCAGGGAGTTCGCATTGCATGGCTGCAATCTTTATTTGCATATCAACTAGCTTTCGATAGATATGACACACCACCAGCAGCTTGATGACCACGACGGTGTAGAATCAGACAAGTTGTTCTTCTATTGGTATGTACTCAGGCTTTCTGGTGTTTTAAAGATTGTTCCTTGAAGTTCATATAAGAACGTAGTATTTTGTTTTTAAATGTAGTAAATCTTTGTTGCCTCACATCAGGGAGTTCGCATTGCATGGCTGCAATCTTTATTTGCATATCAACTAGCTTTTGATAGATATGACACACCACCAGCAGCTTGATGACCACGACGGTGTGGAATCAGACAATTTGTTCTTCTATTGCTATTTACTCAGGCTTTCTGGTGTTTTAAAGTTTGTTCCCTGAAGTTCATATAAGAACGTAGTATTTTGTTTTTAAATGTAGTAAATCTTTGTTGCCTCACATCAGGGAGTTCGCGCATTGCATGGCTGCAATCTTTATTTGCATATCAACTAGCTTTTGATAGATATGACACACCACCACCAGCTTGATGACCACGACGGTGTGGAATCAGAGAAGTTGTTCTTCTATTGCTATTTACTCAGGCTTTCTGGAGTTTTAAAGATTGTTCCTTGAAGTTCATATAAGAACGTAGTATTTTGTTTTTAAATGTAGTAAATCTTTGTTGTCTCACATCAGGGAGTTCGCATTGCATGGCTGCAATCTTTATTTGCATATCAACTAGCTTTCGATAGATATGACACACCACCAGCAGCTTGATGACCACGACGGTGTCGAATCAGACAAGTTGTTCTTCTATTTGTATGTACTCAATCTTTCTGGTGTTTTAAAGATTGTTCCTTGAAGTTCATATAAGAATGTAGTATTTTGTTTTTAAATGTAGTAAATCTTTGTTGCCTCACATCAGGGAATTCGCATTGCATGGCTGCAATCTTTATTTGCATATCAACTAGCTTTTGATAGATATGACACACCACCAGCAGCTTGATGACCACGACGGTGTCGAATCAGACAAGTTGTTCTTCTATTGGTATGTACTCAGGCTTTCTGGTGTTTTAAAGATTGTTCCTTGAAGTTCATATAAGAACGTAGTATTTTGTTTTTAAATGTAGTAAATATTTGTTGCCTCACATCAGGGAGTTCGCTTTGCATGGCTGCAATCATTATTTTCATATCAACTAGCTTTTGATAGATATGACACACCACCAGCAGCTTGATGACCACGACGGTGTGGAATCAGACAAGTTGTTCTTCTAATGCTATTTACTCAGGCTTTCTGGTGTTTTAAAGATTGTTTCTTGAAGTTCATATAAGAACGTAGTATTTTGTTTTTAAATGTAGTAAATCTTTGTTGCCTCACATCAGGGAGTTCGCATTGCATGGCTGCAATCTTTATTTGCACATCAACTGGGCTTTTGATAGATATGACACACCACCAGCAGCTTGATGACAACGACGGTGTCGAATCAGACAAGTTGTTCTTCTATTGGTATGTAGTCAGGCTTTCTGGTGTTTTAAAGATTGTTCCTTGAAGTTCATATAAGAACGTAGTATTTTGTTTTTAAATGTAGTAAATCTTTGTTGCCTCACATCAGGGAGTTCGCATTGCATGGCTGCAATCTATATTTGCACATCAACTGGGCTTTTGATAGATATGACACACCACCAGCAGCGTGATGACAATGACGGTGTCGAATCAGACAAGTTGTTCTTCTATTGGTATGTACTCAGGCTTTCTGGTGTTTTAAAGATTGTTCCTTGAAGTTCATATAAGAACGTAGTATTTTGTTTTTAAATGTAGTAAATCTTTGTTGCCTCACATCAGGGAGTTCGCATTGCATGGCTGCAACCCTTATTTGCATATCAACTAGCTTTTGATAGATATGACACACCAGAAGCAGGTTGATGACCACGACGGTGTCGTATCAGACAAGTTGTTCTTCTATTGGTATGTACTCAGGCTTTCTGGTGTTTTAAAGATTGTTCCTTGAAGTTCATATAAGAACGTAGTATTTTGTTTCTAAATGTAGTAAATCTTTGTTGCCTCACATCAGGGAGTTCGCATTGCATGGCTGCAATCTTTATTTGCACATCAACTGGGCTTTTGATAGATATGACACACCACCAGCAGCTTGATGACAACGACGGTGTGGAATCAGACAAATTGTTCTTCTATTGGTATGTACTCAGGCTTTCTGGTGTTTTAAAGATTGTTCCTTGAAGTTCATATAAGAACGTAGTATTTTGTTTTTAAATGTAGTAAATCTTTGTTGCCTCACATCAGGGAGTTCGCTTTGCATGGCTGCAATCTTTATTTGCATATCAACTAGCTTTTGATAGATATGACACACCACCAGCAGCTTGATGACCACGACGTTGTGGAATCAGAAAAATTGTTCTTCTATTGCTATTTACTCAGGCTTTCTGGTGTTTTAAAAATTGTTCCTTGAAGTTCACATAAGAACGTAGTATTTTGCTTCTTTAATGTAGTAAATCTTTGTTGCCTCACATCAGGGAGTTCGCATTGCATGGCTGCAATCTTTATTTGCATATCAACTAGCTTTTGATAGATATGACACAACACCAGCAGCTTGATGACCACGACGGTGTCGAATCAGACAAGTTGTTCTTCTATTGGTATGTACTCAGGCTTTCTGGTGTTTTAAAGATTGTTCCTTGAAGTTCATATAAGAACGTAGTATTTTGTTTTTAAATGTAGTAAATCTTTGTTGCCTCACATCAGGGAGTTCGCTTTGCATGGCTGCAATCTTTATTTGCATATCAACTAGCTTTTGATAGATATGACACACCACCAGCAGCTTGATGACCCCGACGGTGTGGAAACAGACAAGTTGTTCTTCTAATGCTATATACTCAAGCTTTCTGGTGTTTTAAAGATTTTTCCTTGAGGTTCATATAAGAACGTAGTATTTTGTTTTTAAATGTAGTAAATCTTTGTTGCCTCACATCAGGGATTTCGCATTGCATGGCTGCAAGTTGTTCTTCTAATGCTATTTACTCAGGGTTTCTAGTGTTTTAAAGATTGTTCCTTGAAGTTCATATAAGAACGTAGTATTTTGTTTTTAAATGTAGTAAATCTTTGTTGCCTCACATCAGGGAGTTCGCATTGCATGGCTGCAATCTTTATTTGCATATCAACTAGAATTTGAGAGATATGACACACCACCAGCAGCTTGATGACCACGACGGTGTGGAATCAGACATGTTGCTCTTCTATTGCTATTTACTCAGGCTTTCTGGTGTTTTAAAGATTGTTCCTAGAAGTTCATATAAGAACGTAGTATTTTGTTTTTAAATGTAGAAAATCTTTGTTGCCTCACATCAGGGAGTTCGCACTGCATGGCTGCAATCTTTATTTGCACATCAACTGGGCTTTTAATAGATATGACACACCACCAGCAGCTTGATGACCACGACCGTGTGGAATCAGACAAGTTGTTCTTCTATTGGTATGTACTCAGGCTTTCTGGTGTTTTAAAGATTGTTCCTTGCAGTTCATATAAGAACGTAGTATTTTGTTTTTAAATGTAGTAAATCTTTGTTGCCTCACATCCGGGAGTTCGCATTGCATGGCTGCAATCTTTATTTGCATATCATCTAGCTTTTGATAGATATGACACACCACCAGCAGCTTAATGACCACGACGGTGTGGAATCAGACAAGTTGTTCTTCTATTGCATATTTACTCAGGCTTTCTGGTGTTTTAAAGCTTGTTCCTTGAAGTTCATATAAGAACGTAGTATTTTGTTTTTAAATGTAGTAAATCTTTGTTGCCACACATCAGGGAGTTCGCATTGCATGGCTGCAATCTTTATTTCCATATCAACTAGCTTTTGATAGATATGACACACCACCAGCAGCTTGATGACCACGACGGTGTGGAATCAGACAAGTTGTTCTTCTATTGCTATTTACTCAGGCTTTCTGGTGTTGTAAAGATTGTTCCTTGAAGTTCATATAAGAACGTTGTATTTTGTTTTTAAATGTAGTAAATCTTTGTTGCCTCACATCAGGGAGTTCGCATTGCATGGCTGCAATCTTTATTTGCACATCAACTGGGCTTTTGATATATATGACACACCACCAGCAGCTTGATGACAACGACGGTGTCGAATCAGACAAGTTGTTTTCTATTGGTATGAACTCAGGCTTTCTGGTGTTTTAAAGATTGTTCCTTGAAGTTCATATAAGAACGTAGTATTTTGTTTTTAAATGTAGTAAGTCTTTGTTGTCTCACATCAGGGAGTTCGCATTGTATGGCTGCAATCGTTATTTGCATATCAACTAGCTTTTGATAGTTATGACACACCACCAGCAGCTTGATGACCACGACGGTGTGGAATCAGACAAGTTGTTCTTCCTTTGGTATGTACTCAGGCTTTCTGGTGTTTTAAAGATTGTTCCTTGAAGTTCATATAAGAACGTAGTATTTTGTTTTTAAATGTAGTAAATCTTTGTTGCCTCACATCAGGAGTTCGCATTGCATGGCTGCAATCTTTATTTGCACATCAACTGCGCTTTTGATAGATATGACACACCACCAGCAGCTTGATGACCACGACGGTCTCGAATCAGACAAGTTGTTCTTCTATTGGTATGTACTCAGGCTTGAAGTTCATATAAGAACGTAGTATTTTGTTTTTAAATGTAGTAAATCTTTGTTGCCTCACATCAGGGAGTTCGCATTGCATGGCTGCAATCTTTATTTGCACATCAACTGGGCTTTTGAGAGATATGACGCACCACCAGCAGCTTGATGACCACGATGGTGTCGAATCAGACAAGTTGTTCTTCTATTGGTATGTACTCAGGCTTTCTGGTGTTTTAAAGATTGTTCCTTGAAGTTCATATAAGAACGTAGTATTTTGTTTTTAAATTTAGTAAATCTTTGTTGCCTCACATCAGGGAGTACTCATTGCATGGCTGCAATCTTTATTTGCTTATCAACTAGCTTTTGATAGATATGACACACCACCAGCAGCTTGATGACCACGACAGTGTGGAATCAGACATGTTGCTCTTCTATTGCTATTTACTCAGGCTTTCTGTTGTTTTAAAGATTGTTCCTTGAAGTTCATATAAGAACGTAGTATTTTGTTTTTAAATGTAGTAAATCTTTGTTGCCTCACATCAGGGAGTTCGCATTGCATGGCTGCAATCTTTATTTGCACATCAACTGGGCTTTTGATAGATATGACACACCACCAGCAGCTTGATGACCACGACGGTGTGGAATCAGACAAGTTGTTCTTCTATTGGTATGTACTCAGGCTCTCTGGTGTTTTAAAGATTGTTCCTTGAAGTTCATATAAGAACGTAGTATTTTGTTTTTAAATGTAGTAAATCTTTGTTGCTTCACATCAGGGAGTTCGCTTTGCATGGCTGCAATATTTATTTGCATATCAACTAGCTTTTGATAGATATGACACACCACCAGCAGCTTGATGACCACGATGGTGTGGAATTAGACAAGTTGTTCTTCTAATGCTATTTACTCAGGCTTTCTGGTGTTTTAAAGATTGTTCCTTGAGGTTCATATAAGAACGTAGTATTTTGTTTTTAAATGTAGTAAATCTTTGTTGCCTCACATCAGGGATTTCGCATTGCATGGCTGCAAGTTGTTCTTCTAATGCTATTTACTCAGGGTTTCTGGTGTTTTAAAGAATGTTCCTTGAAGTTCATATAAGAACGTAGTATTTTGTTTTTAAATGTAGTAAATCTTTGTTGCCTCACATCAGGGAGTTCGCATTGCATGGCTGCAATCTTTATTTGCATATCAACTAGCATTTGAGAGATATGACACACCACCAGCAGCTTGATGACCACGACGGTATGGAATCAGACATGTTGCTCTTCTATTGCTATTTACTCAGGCTTTCTGGTGTTTTAAAGATTGTTCCTTGAAGTTCATATAAGAACGTAGTATTTTGTTTTTAAATGTAGTAAATCTTTGTTGCCTCACATCAGGGAGTTCGCATTGCATGGCTGCAATCTTTATTTGCACATCAACTGGGCTTTTGATAGATATAACACACTACCAGCAGCTTGATGACCACGACGGTGTGGAATCAGACAAGTTGTTCTTCTATTGGTATGTACTCAGGCTTTCTGGTGTTTTAAAGTTTGTTCCCTGAAGTTCATATAAGAACGTAGTATTTTGTTTTTAAATGTAGTAAATCTTTGTTGCCTCACATCAGGGAGTTCGCTCATTGCATGGCTGCAATCTTTATTTGCATATCAACTACCTTTTGATAGATATGACACACCACCACCAGCTTGATGACCACGACGGTGTGGAATCAGACAAGTTGTTCTTCTATTGGTATGTACTCAGGCTTTCTGGAGTTTTAAAGATTGTTCCTTGAATTTCATATAAGAACGTCGTATTTTGTTTTTAAATGTTGTAAATCTTTGTTGCCTGACTACAGGGAGTTCGCATTGCATGAGTGCAATCTTTAGTTTCACCTCAACTGGGCTTTTGATAGATGTGACACACCAGTAGCAGGTTGATGACCACGACGGTGTCGAATCAGACAAGTTGTTCACCTATTGGTATGTACTCAGGCTTTCTGGTGTTTTAAAGATTGTTCCTTGAAGTTCATATAAAAACGTAGTATTTTGTTTTTAAATGTAGTAAATCTTTGTTGCCTCACATCAGGGAGTTCGCTTTGCATGGCTGCAATCTTTATTTGCATATCAACTAGCTTTTGATAGATATGACACACCACCAGCAGCTTGATGACCACGACGGCGTGGAATCAAACAAGTTGTTCTTCTAATGCCATTTACTCAGGCTTTCTGGTGTATTAAAGATTGTTCCTTGAGGTTCATATAAGAACGTAGTATTTTGTTTTTAAATGTTGTAAATCTTTGTTGCCTCACATCAGGGAGTTCGCATTGCATGGCTGCAATCTTTATTTGCATATCAACTATCTTTTGATAGATATGACACACCACCAGCAGCTTGATGACCACGACGGTGGCGAATCAGACAAGTTGTTCTTCTATTGGTATGTACTCAGGCTTTCTGGTGTTTTAAAGATTGTTCCTTGAATTTCATATAAGAACGTAGTATTTTGTTTTTAAATGTAGTAAATCTTTGTTGTCTCACATCAGGGAGTTCGCATTGCATGGCTGCAATCTTTATTTGCATATCAACTAGCTTTCGATAGATATGACACACCACCAGCAGCTTGATGACCACGACGGTGTCGAATCAGACGAGTTGTTCTTCTATTGGTATGTACTCAGGCTTTCTGGTGTTTTAAAGATTGTTCCTTGAAGTTCATATAAGAACGTAGTATTTTGTATTTAAATGTAGTAAATCTTTGTTGCCTCACATCAGGGAGTTCGCATTGCATGGCTGCAATCTTTATTTGCATATCAACTAGCTTTTGATAGATATGACACACCACCAGCAGCTTGATGACCACGACGGTGTGGAATCAGACAATTTGTTCTTCTATTGCTATTTACTCAGGCTTTCTGGTGTTTTAAAGTTTGTTCCCTGAAGTTCATATAAGAACGTAGTATTTTGTTTTTAAATGTAGTAAATCTTTGTTGCCTCACATCAGGGAGTTCGCGCATGGCATGGCTGCAATCTTTATTTGCATATCAACTAGCTTTTGATAGATATGACACACCACCACCAGCTTGATGACCACGACGGTGTGGAATCAGAGAAGTTGTTCTTCTATTCTATTTACTCAGGCTTTCTGGAGTTTTAAAGATTGTTCCTTGAAGTTCATATAAGAACGTAGTATTTTGTTTTTAAATGTAGTAAATCTTTGTTGTCTCACATCAGGGAGTTCGCATTGCATGGCTGCAATCTTTATTTGCATATCAACTAGCTTTCGATAGATATGACACACCACCAGCAGCTTGATGACCACGACGGTGTCGAATCAGACAAGTTGTTCTTCTATTGGTATGTACTCAATCTTTCTGGTGTTTTAAAGATTGTTCCTTGAAGTTCATATAAGAATGTAGTATTTTGTTTTTAAATGTAGTAAATCTTTGTTGCCTCACATCAGGGAATTCGCATTGCATGGCTGCAATCTTTATTTGCATATCAACTAGCTTTTGATAGATATGACACACCACCAGCAGCTTGATGACCACGACGGTGTCGAATCAGACAAGTTGTTCTTCTATTGGTATGTACTCAGGCTTTCTGGTGTTTTAAAGATTGTTCCTTGAAGTTCATATAAGAACGTAGTATTTTGTTTTTAAATGTAGTAAATCTTTGTTGCCTCACATCAGGGAGTTCGCTTTGCATGGCTGCAATCTTTATTTGCATATCAACTAGCTTTTGATAGATATGACACACCACCAGCAGCTTGATGACCACGACGTTGTGGAATCAGAAAAATTGTTCTTCTATTGCTATTTACTCAGGCTTTCTGGTGTTTTAAAGTTTGTTCCTTGAAGTTCATATAAGAACGTAGTATTTTGTTTCTAAATGTAGTAAATCTTTGTTGCCACACATCAGGGAGTTCGCATTGCATGGCTGCAATCTTTATTTCCATATCAACTAGCTTTTGATAGATATGACACACCACCAGCAGCTTGATGACCACGACGGTGTGGAATCAGACAAGTTGTTCTTCTATTGCTATTTACTCAGGCTTTCTGGTGTTGTAAAGATTGTTCCTTGAAGTTCATATAAGAACGTTGTATTTTGTTTTTAAATGTAGTAAATCTTTGTTGCCTCACATCAGGGAGTTCGCATTGCATGGCTGCAATCTTTATTTGCACATCAACTGGGCTTTTGATATATATGACACACCACCAGCAGCTTGATGACAACGACGGTGTCGAATCAGACAAGTTGTTTTCTATTGGTATGAACTCAGGCTTTCTGGTGTTTTAAAGATTGTTCCTTGAAGTTCATATAAGAACGTAGTATTTTGTTTTTAAATGTAGTAAGCCTTTGTTGTCTCACATCAGGGAGTTCGCATTGTATGGCTGCAATCGTTATTTGCATATCAACTAGCTTTTGATAGTTATGACACACCACCAGCAGCTTGATGACCACGACGGTGTGGAATCAGACAAGTTGTTCTTCTAATGCTATATACTCAAGCTTTCTGGTGTTTTAAAGATTTTTCCTTGAGGTTCATATAAGAACGTAGTATTTTGTTTTTAAATGTAGTAAATCTTTGTTGCCTCACATCAGGGATTTCGCATTGCATGGCTGCAAGTTGTTCTTCTAATGCTATTTACTCAGGGTTTCTAGTGTTTTAAAGATTGTTCCTTGAAGTTCATATAAGAACGTAGTATTTTGTTTTTAAATGTAGTAAATCTTTGTTGCCTCACATCAGGGAGTTCGCATTGCATGGCTGCAATCTTTATTTGCATATCAACTAGAATTTGAGAGATATGACACACCACCAGCAGCTTGATGACCACGACGATGTGGAATCAGACATGTTGCTCTTCTATTGCTATTTACTCAGGCTTTCTGGTGTTTTAAAGATTGTTCCTAGAAGTTCATATAAGAACGTAGTATTTTGTTTTTAAATGTAGAAAATCTTTGTTGCCTCACATCAGGGAGTTCGCACTGCATGGCTGCAATCTTTATTTGCACATCAACTGGGCTTTTAATAGATATGACACACCACCAGCAGCTTGATGACCACGACCGTGTGGAATCAGACAAGTTGTTCTTCTATTGGTATGTACTCAGGCTTTCTGGTGTTTTAAAGATTGTTCCTTGAAGTTCATATAAGAACGTAGTATTTTGTTTTTAAATGTAGTAAATCTTTGTTGCCTCACATCCGGGAGTTCGCGTTGCATGGCTGCAATCTTTATTTGCATATCATCTAGCTTTTGATAGATATGACACACCACCAGCAGCTTCATGACCACGACGGTGTGGAATCAGACAAGTTGTTCTTCTATTGCTATTTACTCAGGCTTTCTGGTGTTGTAAAGATTGTTCCTTGAAGTTCATATAAGAACGTTGTATTTTGTTTTTAAATGTAGTAAATCTTTGTTGCCTCACATCAGGGAGTTCGCATTGCATGGCTGCAATCTTTATTTGCACATCAACTGGGCTTTTGATATATATGACACACCACCAGCAGCTTGATGACAACGACGGTGTCGAATCAGACAAGTTGTTTTCTATTGGTATGAACTCAGGCTTTCTGGTGTTTTAAAGATTGTTCCTTGAAGTTCATATAAGAACGTAGTATTTTGTTTTTAAATGTAGTAAGTCTTTGTTGTCTCACATCAGGGAGTTCGCATTGTATGGCTGCAATCGTTATTTGCATATCAACTAGCTTTTGATAGTTATGACACACCACCAGCAGCTTGATGACCACGACGGTGTGGAATCAGACAAGTTGTTCTTCCTTTGGTATGTACTCAGGCTTTCTGGTGTTTTAAAGATTGTTCCTTGAAGTTCATATAAGAACGTAGTATTTTGTTTTTAAATGTAGTAAATCTTTGTTGCCTCACATCAGGAGTTCGCATTGCATGGCTGCAATCTTTATTTGCACATCAACTGCGCTTTTGATAGATATGACACACCACCAGCAGCTTGATGACCACGACGGTCTCGAATCAGACAAGTTGTTCTTCTATTGGTATGTACTCAGGCTTGAAGTTCATATAAGAACGTAGTATTTTGTTTTTAAATGTAGTAAATCTTTGTTGCCTCACATCAGGGAGTTCGCATTGCATGGCTGCAATCTTTATTTGCACATCAACTGGGCTTTTGAGAGATATGACGCACCACCAGCAGCTTGATGACCACGATGGTGTCGAATCAGACAAGTTGTTCTTCTATTGGTATGTACTCAGGCTTTCTGGTGTTTTAAAGATTGTTCCTTGAAGTTCATATAAGAACGTAGTATTTTGTTTTTAAATTTAGTAAATCTTTGTTGCCTCACATCAGGGAGTACTCATTGCATGGCTGCAATCTTTATTTGCTTATCAACTAGCTTTTGATAGATATGACACACCACCAGCAGCTTGATGACCACGACAGTGTGGAATCAGACATGTTGCTCTTCTATTGCTATTTACTCAGGCTTTCTGTTGTTTTAAAGATTGTTCCTTGAAGTTCATATAAGAACGTAGTATTTTGTTTTTAAATGTAGTAAATCTTTGTTGCCTCACATCAGGGAGTTCGCATTGCATGGCTGCAATCTTTATTTGCACATCAACTGGGCTTTTGATAGATATGACACACCACCAGCAGCTTGATGACCACGACGGTGTGGAATCAGACAAGTTGTTCTTCTATTGGTATGTACTCAGGCTCTCTGGTGTTTTAAAGATTGTTTCTTGAAGTTCATATAAGAACGTAGTATTTTGTTTTTAAATGTAGTAAATCTTTGTTGCCTCACATCAGGGAGTTCGCTTTGCATGGCTGCAATATTTATTTGCATATCAACTAGCTTTTGATAGATATGACACACCACCAGCAGCTTGATGACCACGATGGTGTGGAATTAGACAAGTTGTTCTTCTAATGCTATTTACTCAGGCTTTCTGGTGTTTTAAAGATTGTTCCTTGAGGTTCATATAAGAACGTAGTATTTTGTTTTTAAATGTAGTAAATCTTTGTTGCCTCACATCAGGGATTTCGCATTGCATGGCTGCAAGTTGTTCTTCTAATGCTATTTACTCAGGGTTTCTGGTGTTTTAAAGAATGTTCCTTGAAGTTCATATAAGAACGTAGTATTTTGTTTTTAAATGTAGTAAATCTTTGTTGCCTCACATCAGGGAGTTCGCATTGCATGGCTGCAATCTTTATTTGCATATCAACTAGCATTTGAGAGATATGACACACCACCAGCAGCTTGATGACCACGACGGTATGGAATCAGACATGTTGCTCTTCTATTGCTATTTACTCAGGCTTTCTGGTGTTTTAAAGATTGTTCCTTGAAGTTCATATAAGAACGTAGTATTTTGTTTTTAAATGTAGTAAATCTTTGTTGCCTCACATCAGGGAGTTCGCATTGCATGGCTGCAATCTTTATTTGCACATCAACTGGGCTTTTGATAGATACAACACACTACCAGCAGCTTGATGACCACGACGGTGTGGAATCAGACAAGTTGTTCTTCTATTGGTATGTACTCAGGCTTTCTGGTGTTTTAAAAATTGTTCCTTGAAGTTCATATAAGAACGTAGTATTTTGTTTTTAAATGTAGTAAATCTTTGTTGATTCACATTAGAGAGTTCGCATTGCATGGCTGCAATCATTATTTGCACCTCAACTGGGCTTTTGATAGATATGACACACCACCAGCAGCTTGATGACCACGACCGTGTGGAATCAGACAAGTTGTTCTTCTATTGGTATGTACTCAGGCTTTCTGGTGTTTTAAAGATTGTTCCTTGAAGTTCATATAAGAACGTAGTATTTTCTTTTTAAATGTAGTAAATCTTTGTTGCCTCACATCAGGGAGTTCGCATTGCATGGCTGCAATCTTTATTTGCACATCAACTGGGCTTTTGATAGATATGACGCACCACCAGCAGCTTGATGACCACGACGGTGTCGAATCAGACAAGTTGTTCTTCTATTGGTATGTACTCAGGCTTTCTGGTGTTTTAAAGATTGTTCCTTGAAGTTCATATAAGAACGTAGTATTTTGTTTTTAAATGTAGTAAATCTTTGTTGCCTCACATCAGGGAGTTCGCATTGCATGGCTGCAATCTTTATTTGCATATCAACTAGCTTTTGATAGATATGACACACCACCAGCAGCTTGATGACCACGACAGTGTGGAATCAGACATGTTGCTCTTCTATTGCTATTTACTCAGGCTTTCTGTTGTTTTAAAGATTGCTCCTTGAAGTTCATATAAGAACGTAGTATTTTGTTTTTAAATGTAGTAAATCTTTGTTGCCTCACATCAGGGAGTTCGCATTGCATGGCTGCAATCTTTACTTGCACATCAACTGGGCTTTTGATAGATATGACGCACCACCAGCAGCTTGATGACCACGACGGTGTCGAATCAGACAAGTTGTTCTTCTATTGGTATGTACTCAGTCTTTCTGGTGTTTTAAAGATTGTTTCTTGAAAGTTCATATAAGAACGTAGTATTTTGTCTTTAAATGTAGTAAATCTTCGTTGCCTCACATCAGGGAGTTCGCATTGCATGGCTGCAATCTCTTTTTGCATATCAACTAGCTTTTGATAGATATGACACACCACCAGCAGCTTGATGACCACGACGGTGTGGAATCAGACAAGTTGTTCTTCTATTGATATTTACTCAGTCTTTCTGGTGTTTTGAAGATTGTTCCTTGGAGTTCATATAAGAACGTAGTACTTTGTTTTTAAATGTAGTAAATTTTTGTTGCCTCACATCAGGGAGTTCGCATTGCATGGCTGCAATCTTTATTTGCACATCAACTGGGCTTTTGATAGATATGACACACCACCAGCAGCTTGATGGCCACGACGGTGTGGAATCAGACAAGTTGTTCCTTTATTGGTATGTACTCAGGCTTTCTGGTGTTTTAAAGATTGTTCCTTGAAGTTCATATAAGAACGTAGTATTTTGTTTTTAAATGTAGTAAATCTTTGTTGCCTCACATCAAGGAGTTCGCATTGCATGGCTGCAATCTTTATTTGCATATCAACTAGCTTTTGATAGATATGACACACCACCAGCAGCTTAATGACCACGACGGTGTGGAATCAGACAAGTTGTTCTTCTATTGCTATTTACTCAGGCTTTCTGGTGTTTTGAAGTTTGTTCCTTGAAGTTCATATAAGAACGTAGTATTTTGTTTTTAAATGTAGTAAATCCTTTGTTGCCTCACATCAGGGAGTTCGCATTGCATGGCTGCAATCTTTATTTCCATATCAACTAGCTTTTGATAGATATGACACACCAATAGCAGCTTGATGACCACGACGGTGTGGAATCAAACAAGTTGTTTTTCTATTGCTATTTACTCAGGCTTTCTGGTGTTTTAAAGATTGTTCCTTGAAGTTCATATAAGAATGTAGTATTTTGTTTTTAAATGTAGTAAATCTTTGTTGCCTCACATCAGGGAGTTCGCATTGCATGACTGCAATCTTTATTTGCACATCAACTGGGCTTTTGATAGATATGACACACCACCAGCAGCTTGATGACAACGACGGTGTCGAATCAGACAAGTTGTTCTTCTATTGGTATGTACTCAGGCTTTCTGGTGTATTAAAGATTGTTCCTTGAAGTTCATATAAGAACGTAGTATTTTGTTTTTAAATGTAGTAAATATTTGTTGTCTCACATCAGGGAGTTCGCATTGCATGGCTGCAATCTTTATTTGCATATCAACCAGCTTTTGATAGTTATGACACACCACCAGCAGCTTGATGACCACGACGGTGTGTATTCAGACAAGTTGTTGTTCTATTGGTATGTACTCAGGCTTTCTGGTGTTTTAATGATTGTTCCTTGAAGTTCATATAAGAACGTAGTATTTTGTTTTTAAATGTAGTAAATCTTTGTTGCCTAACATCAGTGAGTTCGCATTGCATGGCTGCAATCTTTATTTGCACAGCAACTGGGCTTTTGATAGATAAGACACACCACCAGCAGCTTGATGACCACGACGGTGTGTATTCAGACAAGTTGTTCTTCTATTGGTATGTACTCAGGCTTTCTGATGTTTTAAAGATTGTTCCTTGAAGTTCATATAAGATCGTAGTATTTTGTTTTTAAATGTAGTAAATCTTTGTTGCCTCACATCAGGGAGTTCGCATTGCATGGCTGCAATCTTTATTTGCACATCAACTGGGCTTTTGATAGACATGATGCACCACCAGCAGCTTGATGACCACGACGGTGTCGAATCAGACAAGTTGTTCTTCTATTGTTATGTACTCAGGCTTTCTGGTGTTTTAAAGATTGTTCCTTGAAGTTCATATAAGAACGTAGTATTTTGTTTTTAAATGTAGTAAATCTTTGTTGCCTCACATCAGGGAGTTCGCATTGCATGCCTGCAATCTTTATTTGCATATCAACTAGCTTTTGATAGATATGACACACCACCAGCAGCTTGATGACCACGACAGTGTGGAATCAGACATGTTGCTCTTCTATTGCTATTTACTCAGGCTTTCTGTTGTTTTAAAGATTGTTCCTTGAAGTTCATATAAGAACGTAGTATTTTGTTTTTAAATGTAGTAAATCTTTGTTGCCTCACATCAGGGAGTTCGCTTTGCATGGCTGCAATATTTATTTGCGTATCAACTAGCTTTTGATAGATATGACACACCACCAGCAGCTTGATGACCACGATGGTGTGGAATCAGACAAGTTGTTCTTCTAATGCTATTTACTCAGGCTTTCTGGTGTTTTAAAGATTGTTCCTTGAGGTTCATATAAGAACGTAGTATTTTGTTTTTAAATGTAGTAAATCTTTGTTGCCTCACATCAGGGATTTCGCATTGCATGGCTGCAAGTTGTTCTTCTAATGCTATTTACTCAGGGTTTCTGGTGTTTTAAAGAATGTTCCTTGAAGTTCATATAAGAACGTAGTATTTTGTTTTTAAATGTAGTAAATCTTTGTTGCCTCACATCAGGGAGTTCGCATTGCATGGCTGCAATCTTTATTTGCATATCAACTAGCATTTGAGAGATATGACACACCACCAGCAGCTTGATGACCACGACGGTATGGAATCAGACATGTTGCTCTTCTATTGCTATTTACTCAGGCTTTCTGGTGTTTTAAAGATTGTTCCTTGAAGTTCATATAAGAACGTAGTATTTTGTTTTTAAATGTAGTAAATCTTTGTTGCCTCACATCAGGGAGTTCGCATTGCATGGCTGCAATCTTTATTTGCACATCAACTGGGCTTTTGATAGATATAACACACTACCAGCAGCTTGATGACCACGACGGTGTGGAATCAGACAAGTTGTTCTTCTATTGGTATGTACTCAGGCTTTCTGGTGTTTTAAAGATTGTTCCTTGAAGTTCATATAAGAACGTAGTATTTTGTTTTTAAATGTAGTAAATCTTTGTTGATTCACATTAGAGAGTTCGCATTGCATGGCTGCAATCATTATTTGCACCTCAACTGGGCTTTTGATAGATATGACACACCACCAGCAGCTTGATGACCACGACCGTGTGGAATCAGACAAGTTGTTCTTCTATTGGTATATACTCAGGCTTTCTGGTGTTTTAAAGATTGTTCCTTGAAGTTCATATAAGAACGTAGTATTTTGTTTTTAAATGTAGTAAATCCTTTGTTGCCTCACATCAGGGAGTTCGCATTGCATGGCTGCAATCTTTATTTCCATATCAACTAGCTTTTGATAGATATGACACACCAATAGCAGCTTGATGACCACGACGGTGTGGAATCAAACAAGTTGTTCTTCTATTGCTATTTACTCAGGCTTTCTGGTGTTTTAAAGATTGTTCCTTGAAGTTCATATAAGAACGTAGTATTTTGTTTTTAAATGTAGTAAATCTTTGTTGCCTCACATCAGGGAGTTCGCATTGCATGACTGCAATCTTTATTTGCACATCAACTGGGCTTTTGATAGATATGACACACCACCAGCAGCTTGATGACAACGACGGTGTCGAATCAGACAAGTTGTTCTTCTATTGGTATGTACTCAGGCTTTCTGGTGTATTAAAGATTGTTCCTTGAAGTTCATATAAGAACGTAGTATTTTGTTTTTAAATGTAGTAAATATTTGTTGTCTCACATCAGGGAGTTCGCATTGCATGGCTGCAATCTTTATTTGCATATCAACCAGCTTTTGATAGTTATGACACACCACCAGCAGCTTGATGACCACGACGGTGTGTATTCAGACAAGTTGTTCTTCTATTGGTATGTACTCAGGCTTTCTGGGGTTTTAAAGATTGTTCCTTGAAGTTCATATAAGAACATAGTATTTTGTTTTTAAATGTAGTAAATCTTTGTTGCCTAACATCAGTGAGTTCGCATTGCATGGCTGCAATCTTTATTTGCACAGCAACTGGGCTTTTGATAGATAAGACACACCACCAGCAGCTTGATGACCACGACGGTGTGTATTCAGACAAGTTGTTCTTCTATTGGTATGTACTCAGGCTTTCTGATGTTTTAAAGATTGTTCCTTGAAGTTCATATAAGATCGTAGTATTTTGTTTTTAAATGTAGTAAATCTTTGTTGCCTCACATCAGGGAGTTCGCATTGCATGGCTGCAATCTTTATTTGCACATCAACTGGGCTTTTGATAGACATGATGCACCACCAGCAGCTTGATGACCACGACGGTGTCGAATCAGACAAGTTGTTCTTCTATTGTTATGTACTCAGGCTTTCTGGTGTTTTAAAGATTGTTCCTTGAAGTTCATATAAGAACGTAGTATTTTGTTTTTAAATGTAGTAAATCTTTGTTGCCTCACATCAGGGAGTTCGCATTGCATGCCTGCAATCTTTATTTGCATATCAACTAGCTTTTGATAGATATGACACACCACCAGCAGCTTGATGACCACGACAGCGTGGAATCAGACATGTTGCTCTTCTATTGCTATTTACTCAGGCTTTCTGTTGTTTTAAAGATTGTTCCTTGAAGTTCATATAAGAACGTAGTATTTTGTTTTTAAATGTAGTAAATCTTTGTTGCCTCACATCAGGGAGTTCGCTTTGCATGGCTGCAATATTTATTTGCGTATCAACTAGCTTTTGATAGATATGACACACCACCAGCAGCTTGATGACCACGATGGTGTGGAATCAGACAAGTTGTTCTTCTAATGCTATTTACTCAGGCTTTCTGGTGTTTTAAAGATTGTTCCTTGAGGTTCATATAAGAACGTAGTATTTTGTTTTTAAATGTAGTAAATCTTTGTTGCCTCACATCAGGGATTTCGCATTGCATGGCTGCAAGTTGTTCTTCTAATGCTATTTACTCAGGGTTTCTGGTGTTTTAAAGAATGTTCCTTGAAGTTCATATAAGAACGTAGTATTTTGTTTTTAAATGTAGTAAATCTTTGTTGCCTCACATCAGGGAGTTCGCATTGCATGGCTGCAATCTTTATTTGCATATCAACTAGCATTTGAGAGATATGACACACCACCAGCAGCTTGATGACCACGACGGTATGGAATCAGACATGTTGCTCTTCTATTGCTATTTACTCAGGCTTTCTGGTGTTTTAAAGATTGTTCCTTGAAGTTCATATAAGAACGTAGTATTTTGTTTTTAAATGTAGTAAATCTTTGTTGCCTCACATCAGGGAGTTCGCATTGCATGGCTGCAATCTTTATTTGCACATCAACTGGGCTTTTGATAGATATAACACACTACCAGCAGCTTGATGACCACGACGGTGTGGAATCAGACAAGTTGTTCTTCTATTGGTATGTACTCAGGCTTTCTGGTGTTTTAAAGATTGTTCCTTGAAGTTCATATAAGAACGTAGTATTTTGTTTTTAAATGTAGTAAATCTTTGTTGATTCACATTAGAGAGTTCGCATTGCATGGCTGCAATCATTATTTGCACCTCAACTGGGCTTTTGATAGATATGACACACCACCAGCAGCTTGATGACCACGACCGTGTGGAATCAGACAAGTTGTTCTTCTATTGGTATGTACTCAGGCTTTCTGGTGTTTTAAAGATTGTTCCTTGAAGTTCATATAAGAACGTAGTATTTTGTTTTTAAATGTAGTAAATCTTTGTTGCCTCACATCAGGGAGTTCGCATTGCATGGCTGCAATCTTTATTTGCACATCAACTGGGCTTTTGATAGATATGACGCACCACCAGCAGCTTGATGACCACGACGGTGTCGAATCAGACAAGTTGTTCTTCTATTGTTATGTACTCAGGCTTTCTGGTGTTTTAAAGATTGTTCCTTGAAGTTCATATAAGAACGTAGTATTTTGTTTTTAAATGTAGTAAATCTTTGTTGCCTCACATCAGGGAGTTCGCATTGCATGGCTGCAATCTTTATTTGCATATCAACTAGCTTTTGATAGATATGACACACCACCAGCAGCTTGATGACCACGACAGTGTGGAATCAGACATGTTGCTCTTCTATTGCTATTTACTCAGGCTTTCTGTTGTTTTAAAGATTGCTCCTTGAAGTTCATATAAGAACGTAGTAATTTGTTTTTAAATGTAGTAAATCTTTGTTGCCTCACATCAGGGAGTTCGCATTGCATGGCTGCAATCTTTATTTGCACATCAACTGGGCTTTTGATAGATATGACGCACCACCAGCAGCTTGATGACCACGACGGTGTCGAATCAGACAAGTTGTTCTTCTATTGGTATGTACTCAGTCTTTCTGGTGTTTTAAAGATTGTTTCTTGAAAGTTCATATAAGAACGTAGTATTTTGTCTTTAAATGTAGTAAATCTTCGTTGCCTCACATCAGGGAGTTCGCATTGCATGGCTGCAATCTTTTTTTGCATATCAACTAGCTTTTGATAGATATGACACACCACCAGCAGCTTCATGACCACGACGGTGTGGAATCAGACAAGTTGTTCTTCTATTGCTATTTACTCAGGCTTTCTGGTGTTTTAAAGTTTGTTCCTTGAAGTTCATATAAGAACGTAGTATTTTGTTTTTAAATGTAGTAAATTCTTTGTTGCCTCACATCAGGGAGTTCGCATTGCATGGCTGCAATCTTTATTTGCATATCAACTAGCTTTTGATAGATATGACACACCACCAGCAGCTTGATGACAACGACGGTGTGGAATCAGACAAGTAGTTCTTCTATTGTTATTTACTCAGTCTTTCTGGTAATGTAAAGATTGTTCCTTGAAGTTCATATAAGAACGTAGTATTTTGTCTTTAAATGTAGTAAATCTTTGTTGCCTCACATCAGGGAGTTCGCATTGCATGGCTGCAATCTTTTTTTGCATATCAACTAGCTTTTGATAGATATGACACACCACCAGCAGCTTGATGACCACGACGGTGTGGAATCAGACAAGTTGTTCTTCTATTGATATTTACTCAGTCTTTCTGGTGTTTTGAAGATTGTTCCTTGGAGTTCATATAAGAACGTAGTATTTTGTTTTTAAATGTAGTAAATTTTTGTTGCCTCACATCAGGGAGTTCGCATTGCATGGCTGCAATCTTTATTTGCACATCAACTGGGCTTTTGATAGATATGACACACCACCAGCAGCTTGATGGCCACGACGGTGTGGAATCAGACAAGTTGTTCCTCTATTGGTATGTACTCAGGCTTTCTGGTGTTTTAAAGATTGTTCCTTGAAGTTCATATAAGAACGTAGTATTTTGTTTTTAAATGTAGTAAATCTTTGTTGCCTCACATCAAGGAGTTCGCATTGCATGGCTGCAATCTTTATTTGCATATCAACTAGCTTTTGATAGATATGACACACCACCAGCAGCTTAATGACCACGACGGTGTGGAATCAGACAAGTTGTTCTTCTATTGCTATTTACTCAGGCTTTCTGGTGTTTTAAAGTTTGTTCCTTGAAGTTCATATAAGAACGTAGTATTTTGTTTTTAAATGTAGTAAATTCTTTGTTGCCTCACATCAGGGAGTTCGCATTGCATGGCTGCAATCTTTATTTCCATATCAACTAGCTTTTGATAGATATGACACACCACCAGCAGCTTGATGACCACGACGGTGTGGAATCAGACAAGTTGTTCTTCTATTGCTATTTACTCAGGCTTTCTGGTGTTTTAAAGATTGTTCCTTGAAGTTCATATAAGAACGTAGTATTTTGTTTTTAAATGTAGTAAATCTTTGTTGCCTCACATCAGGGAGTTCGCATTGCATGGCTGCAATCTTTATTTGCCCATCAACTGGGCTTTTGATAGATATGACACACCACCAGCAGCTTGATGACAACGACGGTGTCGAATCAGACAAGTTGTTCTTCTATTGGTATGTACTCAGGCTTTCTGGTGTTTTAAAGATTGTTCCTTGAAGTTCATATAAGAACGTAGTATTTTGTTTTTAAATGTAGTAAATATTTGTTGTCTCACATCAGGGAGTTCGCATTGCATGGCTGCAATCTTTATTTGCATATCAACTAGCTTTTGATAGTTATGACACACCACCAGCAGCTTGATGACCACGACGGTCTGTATTCAGACAAGTTGTTCTTCTATTGGTATGTACTCAGGCTTTCTGGTGTTTTAAAGATTGTTCCTTGAAGTTCATATAAGAACGTAGTATTTTGTTTTTAAATGTAGTAAATCTTTGTTGCCTAACATCAGTGAGTTCGCATTGCATGGCTGCAATCTTTATTTGCACAGCAACTGGGCTTTTGATAGATATGACACACCACCAGCAGCTTGATGACCACGACGGTGTGTATTCAGACAAGTTGTTCTTCTATTGGTATGTACTCAGGCTTTCTGGTGTTTTAAAGATTGTTCCTTGAAGTTCATATAAGATCGTAGTATTTTGTTTTTAAATGTAGTAAATCTTTGTTGCCTCACATCAGGGAGTTCGCATTGCATGGCTGCAATCTTTATTTGCACATCAACTGGGCTTTTGATAGACATGATGCACCACCAGCAGCTTGATGACCACGACGGTGTCGAATCAGACAAGTTGTTCTTCTATTGTTATGTACTCAGGCTTTCTGGTGTTTTAAAGATTGTTCCTTGAAGTTCATATAAGAACGTAGTATTTTGTTTTTAAATGTAGTAAATCTTTGTTGCCTCACATCAGGGAGTTCGCATTGCATGCCTGCAATCTTTATTTGCATATCAACTAGCTTTTGATAGATATGACACACCACCAGCAGCTTGATGACCACGACAGTGTGGAATCAGACATGTTGCTCTTCTATTGCTATTTACTCAGGCTTTCTGTTGTTTTAAAGATTGTTCCTTGAAGTTCATATAAGAACGTAGTATTTTGTTTTTAAATGTAGTAAATCTTTGTTGCCTCACATCAGGGAGTTCGCATTGCATGGCTGCAATCTTTATTTGAACATCAACTGGGCTTTTGATAGATATGACGCACCACCAACAGCTTGATGACCACGACGGTGTCGAATCAGACAAGTTGTTCTTCTATTGGTATGTACTCAGTCTTTCTGGTGTTTTAATGATTGTTCCTTGAAGTTCATATAAGAACGTAGTATTTTGTCTTTAAATGTAGTAAATCTTCGTTGCCTCACATCAGGGAGTTCGCATTGCATGGCTGCAATCTTTATTTGCATATCAACTAGCTTTTGATAGATATGACACACCACCAGCAGCTTGATGACCACGACGGTGTCGAATCAGACAAGTTGTTCTTCTATTGGTATGTACTCAGGCTTTCTGGTGTTTTAAAGATTGTTCCTTGAAGTTCATATAAGAACGTAGTATTTTGTTTTTAAATGTAGTAAATCTTTGTTGCCCCACGTCAGGGAGTTCGCATTGCATGGCTGCAATCTTTATTTGCATATCAACTAGCTTTTGATAGATATGACACACCACCAGCAGCTTGATGACCACGACGGTGTGGAATCAGACAAGTTGTTCTTCTATTGCTATTTACTCAGTCTTTCTGGTGTTTTAAAGATTGTTCCTTGAAGTTCATATAAGAACGTAGTATTTTGTCTTTAAATGTAGTAAATCTTTGTTGCCTCACATCAGGGAGTTCGCATTGCATGGCTGCAATCTTTTTTTGCATATCAACTAGCTTTTGATAGATATGACAACCACCAGCAGCTTGATGACCACGACGGTGTCGAATCAGACAAGTTGTTCTTCTATTGCTATTTACTCAGTCTTTCTGGTGTTTTAAAGATTGTTCCTTGGAGTTCATATAAGAACGTAGTATTTTGTCTTTAAATGTAGTAAATCTTTGTTGCTTCACATCAGGGAGTTCGCATTGCATGGCTGCAAACTTTTTTTGCATATCAACTAGCTTTTGATAGACATGACACACCACCAGCAGCTTGATGACCACGACGGTGTGGAATCAGACATGTTGCTCTTCTATTGCTATTTACTCAGGCTTTCTGTTGTTTTAAAGATTGTTCCTTGAAGTTCATATAAGAACGTAGTATTTTGTTTTTAAATGTAGTAAATCTTTGTTGCCTCACATCAGGGAGTTCGCATTGCGTGGCTGCAATCTTTATTTGCACATCAACTGGGCTTTTGATAGATATGACACACCACCAGCAGCTTGATGACCACGACGGTGTGGAATCAGACAAGTTGTTCTTCTATTGGTATGTACTCAGGCTTTCTGGTGTTTTAAAGATTGTTCCTTGAAGTTCACATATGAACGTAGTATTTTGTTTTTAAATGTAGTAAATCTTTGTTGCCTCACATTAGGGAGTTCGCATTGCATGGCTGCAATCATTGTTTGCACATCAACTGGGCTTTTGATAGATATGACACACTACCAGCAGCTTGATGACCACGACGGTGTGGAATCAGACAAGTTGTTCTTCTATTGGTATGTACTCAGGCTTTCTGGTGTTTTAAAGATTGTTCATTAAAGTTCATATAAGAACGTAGTATTTTGTTTTTAAATGTAGTAAATCTTTGTTGCCTCACATCAGAGAGTTCGCATTGCACGGCTGCAATCTTTATTTGCATATCAACTAGCTTTTGATAGATATGACACACCACCAGCAGCTTGATGACCACGACGGTGTGCAATCAGAAAAGTTGTTCTTCTATTGGTATGTACTCAGGCTTTCTGGTGTTTTGAAGATTGTTCCTTGAATTTCATATATGAACGTAGTATTTTGTTTTTAAATGTAGTAAATCTTTGTTGCCTCACATCAGGGAGTTCGCATTGCATGGCTGCAATCTTTATTTGCACCTCAACTGGGCTTTTGATAGATATGACACACCAGAAGAAGAATGATGACCATGACGGTGTCGAATCAGACAAGTTGTACTTCTATTGGTATGTACTCATGCTTTCTGGTGTTTTAAAGATTGTTCCTTGAAGTTCATATATGAACGTAGTATTTTGTTTTTAAATGTAGTAAATCTTTGTTGCCTCACATCAGGGAGTTCGCATTGCATGCCTGCAATCTTTATTTGCATATCAACTAGCTTTTGATAGATATGACACACCACCAGCAGCTTGATGACCACGACAGTGTGGAATCAGACATGTTGCTCTTCTATTGCTATTTACTCAGGCTTTCTGTTGTTTTAAAGATTGTTCCTTGAAGTTCATATAAGAACGTAGTATTTTGTTTTTAAATGTAGTAAATCTTTGTTGCCTCACATCAGGGAGTTCGCATTGCATGGCTGCAATCTTTATTTGAACATCAACTGGGCTTTTGATAGATATGACGCACCACCAACAGCTTGATGACCACGACGGTGTCGAATCAGACAAGTTGTTCTTCTATTGGTATGTACTCAGTCTTTCTGGTGTTTTAATGATTGTTCCTTGAAGTTCATATAAGAACGTAGTATTTTGTCTTTAAATGTAGTAAATCTTCGTTGCCTCACATCAGGGAGTTCGCATTGCATGGCTGCAATCTTTATTTGCATATCAACTAGCTTTTGATAGATATGACACACCACCAGCAGCTTGATGACCACGACGGTGTCGAATCAGACAAGTTGTTCTTCTATTGGTATGTACTCAGGCTTTCTGGTGTTTTAAAGATTGTTCCTTGAAGTTCATATAAGAACGTAGTATTTTGTTTTTAAATGTAGTAAATCTTTGTTGCCTCACATCAGGGAGTTCGCATTGCATGGCTGCAATCTTTATTTGCATATCAACTAGCTTTTGATAGATATGACACACCACCAGCAGCTTGATGACCACGACGGTGTGGAATCAGACATGTTGCTCTTCTATTGCTATTTACTCAGGCTTTCTGTTGTTTTAAAGATTGTTCCTCGAAGTTCAAATAAGAACGTAGTATTTTGTTTTTAAATGTAGCAAATCTTTGTTGCCTCACATCAGGGAGTTCGCATTGCATGGCTGCAATCTTTATTTGCATATCAACTAGCTTTTGATAGATATGACACACCACCAGCAGCTTGATGACCACGATGGTGTGGAATCAGACAAGTTGTTCTTCTATTGCTATTTACTCAGTCTTTCTGGTGTTTTAAAGATTTTTCCTTGAAGTTCATATAAGAACGTAGTATTTTGTCTTTAAATGTAGTAAATCTTTGTTGCCTCACATCAGGGAGTTCACATTGCATGGCTGCAATCTTTTTTTGCATATCAACTAGCTTTTGATAGATATGACAACCACCAGCAGCTTGATGACCACGACGGTGTCGAATCAGACAAGTTGTTCTTCTATTGCTATTTACTCAGTCTTTCTGGTGTTTTAAAGATTGTTCCTTGGAGTTCATATAAGAACGTAGTATTTTGTCTTTAAATGTAGTAAATCTTTGTTGCCTCACATCAGGGAGTTCGCATTGCATGGCTGCAATCTTTTTTTGCATATCAACTAGCTTTTGATAGACATGACACACCACCAGCAGCTTGATGACCACGACGGTGTGGAATCAGACATGTTGCTCTTCTATTGCTATTTACTCAGGCTTTCTGTTGTTTTAAAGATTGTTCCTTGAAGTTCAAATAAGAACGTAGTATTTTGTTTTTAAATGTAGTAAATCTTTGTTGCCTCACATCAGGGAGTTCGCATTGCGTGGCTGCAATCTTTATTTGCACATCAACTGGGCTTTTGATAGATATGACATACCACCAGCAGCTTGATGACCACGACGGTGTGGAATCAGACAAGTTGTTCTTCTATTGGTATGTACTCAGGCTTTCTGGTGTTTTAAAGATTGTTCCTTGAAGTTCACATATGAACGTAGTATTTTGTTTTTAAATGTAGTAAATCTTTGTTGCCTCACATTAGGGAGTTCGCATTGCATGGCTGCAATCATTGTTTGCACATCAACTGGGCTTTTGATAGATATGACACACTACCAGCAGCTTGATGACCATGACGGTGTGGAATCAGACAAGTTGTTCTTCTATTGGTATGTACTCAGGCTTTCTGGTGTTTTAAAGATTGTTCATTAAAGTTCATATAAGAACGTAGTATTTTGTTTTTAAATGTAGTAAATCTTTGTTGCCTCACATCAGGGAGTTCGCATTGCGCGGCTGCAATCTTTATTTGCATATCAACTAGCTTTTGATAGATATGACACACCACCAGCAGCTTGATGACCACGACGGTGTGCAATCAGAAAAGTTGTTCTTCTATTGGTATGTACTCAGGCTTTCTGGTGTTTTGAAGATTGTTCCTTGAATTTCATATATGAACGTAGTATTTTGTTTTTAAATGTAGTAAATCTTTGTTGCCTCACATCAGGGAGTTCGCATTGCATGGCTGCAATCTTTATTTGCACCTCAACTGGGCTTTTGATAGATATGACACACCAGAAGAAGGTTGATGACCATGACGGTGTCGAATCAGACAAGTTGTACTTCTATTGGTATGTACTCATGCTTTCTGGTGTTTTAAAGATTGTTCCTTGAAGTTCATATATGAACGTAGTATTTTGTTTTTAAATGTAGTAAATCTTTGTTGCCTCACATCAGGGAGTTCGCATTGCATGGGTGCAATCTTTATTTGCATATCAACTAGCTTTTGGTAGATATGACACACCACCAGCAGCTTGATGACCACGACGGTGTGGAATCAGACAAGTTGTTCTTCTATTGCTATTTACTCAGGCTTTCTGGTGTTTTAAAGATTGTTCCTTGAAGTTCATATAAGAACGTAGTATTTTGTTTTTAAATGTAGTAAATCTTTGTTGCCTCACATCAGGGAGTTCGCATTGCCTGGCTGCAATCTTTATTTGCACATCAACTGGGCTTTTGATAGATATGACACACCACCAGCAGCTTGATGACAACGACGGTGTCGAATCAGACAAGTTGTTCTTCTATTGGTATGTACTCAGGCTTTCTGGTGTTTTAAAGATTGTTCCTTGAAGTTCATATAAGAACGTAGTATTTTGTTTTTAAATGTAATAAATTTTTGTTGTCTCACATCAGGGAGTTTGCATTGCATGGCTGCAATCTTTTTTTGCATATCAACTAGCTTTTGATAGATATGACACACCACCAGCAGCTTGATGACCACGACGGTGTGTAATCAGACAAGTTGTTCTTCTATTGGTATGTACTCAGGCTTTCTGGTGTTTTAAAGATTGTTCCTTGAAGTTCATATAAGAACGTAGTATTTTGTTTTTAAATGTAGTAAAACATTGTTGCCTCACATCAGAGAGTTCGCATTGCATGGCTGAAATCTTTATTTGCACATCAACTGTGCTTTTGATAGATATGACGCATCACCAACAGCTTGATGACCACGACGGTGTCGAATCAGACAAGTTGTTCTTCTATTGGTATGTACTCAGTCTTTCTGGTGTTTTAAAGATTGTTCCTTGAAGTTCATATAAGAACGTAGTATTTTGTCTTTAAATGTAGTAAATCTTTGTTGCCTCACATCAGGGAGTTCGCATTGCATGGCTGCAATCTTTATTTGCATATCAACTAGCTTTTGATAGATATGACACACCACCAGCAGCTTGATGACCACGACGGTGTCGAATCAGACAAGTTGTTCTTCTATTGGTATGTACTCAGGCTTACTGGTGTTTTAAAGATTGTTCCTTGAAGTTCATATAAGAACGTAGTATTTTGTTTTTAAATGTAGTAAATCTTTGTTGCCTCACATCAGGGAGTTCGCATTGCATGGCTGCAATCTTTATTTGCATATCAACTAGCTTTTGATAGATATGACACACCACCAGCAGCTTGATGACCACGACGGTGTGAAATCAGACATGTTGCTCTTCTATTGCTATTTACTCAGGCTTTCTGTTGTTTTAAAGATTGTTCCTTGAAGTTCATATAAGAACGTAGTATTTTGTTTTTAAATGTAGTAAATCTTTGTTGCCTCACATCAGGGAGTTCGCATTGCATGGCTGCAATCTTTATTTGCACATCAACTGGGCTTTTGATAGATATGACACACCACCAGCAGCTTGATGACCACGACGGTGTGGAATCAGACAAGTTGTTCTTCTATTGCTATATACTCAGGCTTTCTGGTGTTTTAAAGATTGTTCCTTGAAGTTCAAATAAGAAGGTAGTATTTTGTTTTTAAATGTAGCAAATCTTTGTTGCCTCACATCAGGGAGTTCGCATTGCATGGCTGCAATCTTTATTTGCATATGAACTAGCTTTTGATAGATATGACACACCACCAGCAGCTTGATGACCACGACGGTGTGGAATCAGACAAGTTGTTCTTCTATTGCTATTTACCCAGTCTTTCTGGTGTTTTAAAGATTGTTCCTTGAAGTTCATATAAGAACGTAGTATTTTGTCTTTAAATGTAGTAAATCTTTGTTGCCTCACATCAGGGAGTTCGCATTGCATGGCTGCAATCTTTTTTTGCATATCAACTAGCTTTTGATAGATATGACACACCACCAGCAGCTTGATGATCACGACAGTGTCGAATCAGACAAGTTGTTCTTCTATTGCTATTTACTCAGTCTTTCTGGTGTTTTAAAGATTGTTCCTTGGAGTTCATATAAGAACGTAGTATTTTGTCTTTAAATGTAGTAAATCTTTGTTGCCTCACATCAGGGAGTTCGCATTGCATGGGTGCAATCTTTTTTTGCATATCAACTAGCTTTTGATAGACATGACACACCACCAGCAGCTTGATGACCACGACGGTGTGGAATCAGACAAGTTGTTCTTCTATTGGTATGTACTCAGGCTTTCTGGTGTTTTAAAGATTGTTCCTTGAAGTTCATATATGAACGTAGTATTTTGTTTTTAAATGTAGTAAATCTTTGTTGCCTCACATCAGGGAGTTCGCATTGCATGGGTGCAATCTTTATTTGCATATCAACTAGCTTTTGGTAGATATGACACACCACCAGCAGCTTGATGACCACGACGGTGTGGAATCAGACAAGTTGTTCTTCTATTGCTATTTACTCAGGCTTTCTGGTGTTTTAAAGATTGTTCCTTGAAGTTCATATAGGAACGTAGTATTTTGCTTTTAAATGTAGTAAATCTTTGTTGCCTCACATCAGGGAGTTCGCATTGCATGACTGCAATCTTTAGTTGCACATCAACTGGGCTTTTGATTGATATGACACACCACCAGCAGCTTGATGACCACGACCGTGTGGAATCAGACAAGTTGTTGTTTTATTGGTATGTACTCAGGCTTTCTGGTGTTTTAAAGATTGTTCCTTGAAGTTCATATAAGAACGTAGTATTTTGTTTTTAAATGTAGTAAATCTTTGTTGTCTCACATCAGGGAGTTCGCATTGCATGGCTGCAATCTTTTTTTGCATATCAACTAGCTTTTGATAGATATGACACACCACCAGCAGCTTGATGACCACGACGGTGTGTAATCAGACAAGTTGATCTTCTATTGGTATGTACTCAGGCTTTCTGGTGTTTTAAAGATTGTTCCTTGAAGTTCATATATGAACGTTGTATTTTGTTTTTAAATGTATTAAATCTTTGTTGCCTCACATCAGGGAGTTCGCATTGCATGGCTGCAATCTTTATTTGCACCTCAACTGGGCTTTTGATAGATATGACACACCACCAGCAGCTTGATGACCACGAACGTGTGGAATCAGACAAGTTGTTCTTCTATTGGTAATTACTCAGGCTTTCTGGTGTTTTAAAGATTGTTCCTTGAAGTTCATATAAGAACGTAGTATTTTGTTTTTAAATGTAGTAAATCTCTGTTGCTTCACATCAGGGAGTTCACATTGCATGGCTGCAATCTTTATTTGCACCTCAACTGGGCTTTTGATGGATATGACACACCAGAAACAGGTTGATGACCATGACGGTGTCGAATCAGACAAGTTGTTCTTCTATTGGTATGTACTCAGGCTTTCTGGTGTTTTGAAGATTGTTCCTTGAAGTTCATATAAGAACGTAGTATTTTGTTTTTAAATGTAGTAAATCTTTGTTGCCTCACATCAGGGAGTTCGCATTGCATGAGTGCAATCTTTATTTGCATATGAACTAGCTTTTGATAGATATGACACACCACCAGCAGCTTGATGACCACGATGGTGTGGAATCAGACATGTTGCTCTTCTATTGCTATTTACTCAGGCTTTCTGTTGTTTTAAAGATTGTTCCTTGAAGTTCATATAAGAACGTAGTATTTTGTTTTTAAATGTAGTAAATCTTTGTTGCCTCACATCAGGGAGTTCGCATTGCATGGCTGCAATCTTTATTTGCACATCAACTGGGCTTTTTGATAGATATGACACACCACCAGCAGCTTGAAGACATCGACGGTGTGGAATCAGACAAGTTGTTCTTCTATTGCTATATACTCAGGCTTTCTGGTGTTTTAAAGATTGTTCCTCGAAGTTCAAATAAGAACGTAGTATTTTGTTTTTAAATGTAGCAAATCTTTGTTGCCTCACATCAGGGAGTTCGCATTGCATGGCTGCAATCTTTATTTGCATATGAACTAGCTTTTGATAGATATGACATACCACCAGCAGCTTGATGACCACGACAGTGTGGAATCAGACAAGTTGTTCTTCTATTTCTATTTACTCAGTCTTTCCGGTGTTTTCAAGATTGTTCCTTGAAGTTCATATAAGAACGTAGTATTTTGTCTTTAAATGTAATAAATCTTTGTTGCCTCACATCAGGGAGTTCGCATTGCATGGCTGCAATCTTTTTTTGCATATCAACTAGCTTTTGATAGATATGACACACCACCAGCAGCTTGATGACCACGACAGTGTCGAATCAGCAAGTTGTTCTTCTATTGCTATTTACTCAGTCTTTCTGGTGTTTTAAAGATTGTTCCTTGGAGTTCATATAAGAACGTAGTATTTTGTCTTTAAATGTAGTAAATCTTTGCTGCCTCACATCAGGGCGTTCGCATTGCATGGGTGCAATCTTTTTTTGCATATCAACTAGCTTTTGATAGACGTGACACACCACCAGCAGCTTGATGACCACAACGGTGTGGAATCAGACAAGTTGTTCTTCTATCGGTATATACTCAGGCTTTCTGGTGTTTTAAAGATTGTTCCTTAAAGTTCATTTAAGAACGTAGTATTTTGTTTTTAAATGTAGTAAATCTTTGTTGCCTCACATCAGGGAGTTTGCATTGCACGGCTGCAATCTTTATTTGCATATCAACTAGCTTTTGATAGATATGACACACCACCAGCAGCTTGATGACCACGACGGTGTGCAATCAGAAAAGTTGTTCTTCTATTGGTATGTACTCAGGCTTTCTGGTGTTTTGAAGATTTTTCCTTGAAGTTCATATAAGAACGTAGTATTTTGTTTTTAAATGTAGTAAATCTTTGTTGCCTCACATCAGGGAGTTCGCATTGCATGGCTGCAATCTTTATTTGCACCTCAACTGGGCTTTTGATAGATATGACACACCACCAGCAGCTTGATGACCACGACGGTGTGGAATCAGACAAGTTGTTCTTCTATTGGTATGTACTCAGGCTTTCTGGTGTTTTAAAGATTGTTCCTTGAAGTTCATATATGAACGTAGTATTTTGTTTTTAAATGTAGTAAATCTTTGTTGCCTCACATCAGGGAGTTCGCATTGCATGGGTGCAATCTTTATTTGCATATCAACTAGCTTTTGGTAGATATGACACACCACCAGCAGCATGATGACCACGACGGTGTGGAATCAGACAAGTTGTTCTTCTATTGCTATTTACTCAGGCTCTCTGGTGTTTTAAAGATTGTTCCTTGAAGTTCATATAAGAACGTAGTATTTTGTTTTTAAATGTAGTAAATCTTTGTGGCCTCACATCAGGGAGTTCGCATTGCATGGCTGCAATCTTTAGTTGCACATCAACTGGGCTTTTGATAGATATGACACACCACCAGCAGCTTGATGACCACGACCGTGTGGAATCAGACAAGTTGTTGTTCTATTGGTATGTACTCAGGCTTTCTGGTGTTTTAAAGATTGTTCCTTGAAGTTCATATAAGAACGTAGTATTTTGTTTTTAAATGTAGTAAATCTTTGTTGTCTTACATCAGGGAGTTCGCATTGCATGGCTGCAATCTTTTTTTGCATATCAACTAGCTTTTGATAGATATGACACACCACCAGCAGCTTGATGACCACGACGGTGTGTAATCAGACAAGTTGTTCTTCTATTGGTATGTACTCAGGCTTTCTGGTGTTTTAAAGATTGTTCCTTGAAGTTCATATATGAACGTAGTATTTTGTTTTTAAATGTATTAAATCTTTGTTGCCTCACATCAGGGAGTTTGCATTGCATGGCTGCAATCTTTATTTGCACCTCAACTGGGCTTTTGATAGATATGACACACCACCAGCAGCTTGATGACCACGACCGTGTGGAATCAGACAAATTGTTCTTCTATTGGTATTTACTCAGGCTTTTTGGTGTTTTAAAGATTGTTCCTTGAAGTTCATATAAGAACGTAGTATTTTGTTTTTAAATGTAGTAAATCTCTGTTGCCTGACATCAGGGAGTTCGCATTGCATGGCTGCAATCTTTATTTGCACCTCAACTGGGCTTTTGATAGATATGACACACCAGAAGCAGGTTGATGACCATGACGGTGTCGAATCAGACAAGTTGTTCTTCTATTGGTATGTACTCAGGCTTTCTGGGGTTTTGAAGATTGTTCCTTGAAGTTCATATAAGAACGTAGTATTTTGTTTTTAAATGTAGTAAACCTTTGTTGCCTCACATCAGGGAGTTCGCATTGCATGAGTGCAATCTTTATTTGCATATCAACTAGCTTTTGGTAGATATGACACACCACCAGCAGCTTGATGACCACGACGGTGTGGAATCAGACAAGTTGTTCTTCTATTGCTGTTTACTCAGGCTTTCTGGAGTTTTAAAGATTGTTCCTTTAAGTTCATATATGAGCGTAGTATTTTGTTTTTAAATGTATTAAATCTTTGTTGCCTCACATCAGGGAGTTCGCATTGCATGGGTGCAATCTTTATTTGCATATCAACTAGCTTTTGATAGATATGACACAGCACCAGCAGCTTGATGACCACGACGGTGTGGAATCAGACATGTTGCTCTTCTATTGCTATTTACTCAGGCTTTCTGTTGTTTTAAAGATTGTTCCTTGAAGTTCATATAAGAACGTAGTATTTTGTTTTTAAATGTAGTAAATCTTTGTTGCCTCACATCAGGGAGTTCGCATTGCATGGCTGCAATCTTTATTTGCATATCAACTAGCTTTTGATAGATATGACACACCACCAGCAGCTTGATGACCACGACGGTGTGGAATCAGACAAGTTGTTCTTCTATTGCTATTTACACAGTCTTTCTGGTGTTTTAAAGATTGTACCTTGAAGTTCATATAAAACGTAATATTTTGTTTTTAAATGTAGTAAATCTTTGTTGCCTCACATCAGCGAGTTCGCATTGCATGGCTGCAATCTTTTTTTGGATATCAACTAGCTTTTGATAGATATGACACACCACCAGCAGCTTGATGACCACGACGGTGTGGAATCAGACAAGTTGTTCTTATATTGCTATTTACTCAGTCTTTCTGGAGTTTTAAAGATTGTTCCTTGAAGTTCATATAAGAACGTAGTAGTTTGTCTTTAAATGTAGTAAATCTTTGTTGCCTCACATCAGGGAGTTCGCATTGCATGGCTGCAATCTTTTTTTGCATATCAACTAGCTTTTGATAGATATGACACACCACCAGCAGCTTGATGACCACGACGGTGTGGAATCAGACATGTTGCTCTTCTATTGCTATTTACTCAGGCTTTCTGTTCTTTTAAAGATTGTTCCTTGAAGTTCAAATAAGAACGTAGTACTTTGTTTTTAAATGTAGTAAATCTTTGTTGCCTCACATCAGGGAGTTCGCATAGCATGGCTGCAATCTTTATTTGCACATCAACTGGGCTTTTGATAGATATGTCACACCACCAGCAGCTTGATGACCACGACGGTGTGGAATCAGACAAGTTGTTCTTCTATTGGTATGTTCTCAGGCTTTCTGGTGTTTTAAAGATTGTTCCTTAAAGTTCATATAAGAACGTAGTATTTTGTTTTTAAATGTAGTAAATCTTTGTTGCCTCACATCAGGGAGTTCGCATTGCACGGCTGCAATGTTTATTTGCATATCAACTAGCTTTTGATAGATATGACACACCACCAGCAGCTTGATGACCACGACGGTGTGCAATCAGAGAAGTTGTTCTTCAATTGGTATGTACTCAGGCTTTCTGGTGTTTTGAAGATTGTTCCTTGAAGTTCATATAAGAACGAAGTATTTTGTTTTTAAATGTAGTAAATCTTTGTTGCCTCACATCAGGGAGTTCGCATTGCATGGCTGCAATCTTTATTTGCACCTCAACTGGGCTTTTGATAGATATGACACACCAGAAGCAGGTTGATGACCATGACGGTGTCGAATCAGACAAGTTGTTCTTCTATTGGTATGAACTCAGGCTTTCTGGTGTTTTAAAGATTGTTCCTTGAAGTTCATATAAGAACGTAGTATTTTGTTTTTAAATGTAGTAAATCTTTGTTGCCTCACATCAGGGAGTTCGCATTGCATGGGTGCAATCTTTATTTGCATATCAACTAGCTTTTGGTAGATATGACACACCACCAGCAGCTTCATGACCACGACGGTGTGGAATCAGACAAGTTGTTCTTCTATTGCAATTTACTCAGGCTTTCTGGAGTTTTAAAGATTGTTCCTTGAAGTTCACATATGAACGTAGTATTTTGTTTTTAAATGTAGTAAATCTTTGTTGCCTCACATCAGGGAGTTCGCATTGCATGGCTGCAATCTTTATTTGCACATCAACTAGCTTTTGATAGATATGACACACCACCATCAGGTTGATTACCACGACGGTGTGGAATCAGACAAGTTGTTCTTCTATTGGTATGTACTCAGGCTTTCTGGTGTTTGAAAGATTGTTCCTTGAAGTTCATATAAGAACGTAGTATTTTGTTTTTAAATGTAGTAAATCTTTGTTGCTTCACATCAGGGAGTTCGCATTGCATGGCTGGAATCTTTATTTGCATATCAACTAGCATTTGATAGATATGACACACCACCAGCAGCTTGATGACCACGACCGTGTGGAATCAGACGAGTTGTTCTTCTATTGATATTTACTCAGGCTTTCTGGTGTTTTAGAGATTGCTCCTTGAAGTTCATATAAGAACGTTGTATTTTGTTTTTAAATGTAGTAAATCTTTGTTGCCTCACATCAGGGAGTTCACATTGCATGGCTGCAATTTTTATTTGCACATCAACTGAGCTTTTGATAGATATGACACACCACCAGCAGCTTGATGACCACGACGGTGTGGAATCAGACAAGTTGTTTTTCTATTGCTATTTACTCAGGCTATCTGGTGTTTTAAAGATTATTCCTTGAAGTTCATATATGAACGTAGTATTTTGCTTTTAAATGTAGTAAATCTTCGTTGCCTCACATCAGAGAGTTCGCATTGCATGGCTGCAATCTTAATTTGCACGTCAACTAGGCTTTTGATAGATATGACACACCACCAGCAGCTTGATGACCACGACGGTGTGGAATCAGACAAGTTGTTCTTCTATTGGTAGGTACTCAGGCTTTCTAGTGTTTTTAAGATTGTTCCTTGAAGTTCATATAAGAACGTAGTATTTTGTTTTTAAATGTAGTAAATCTTTGTTGTCTCACATCAGGGAGTTCGCATTGCATGGCTGCAATCTTTATTTGCACATCAACTGGGCTTTTGATAGATATGACACACCACCAGCAGCTTGATGACCACGACGGTGTCGAATCAGACAAGTTGTTCTTCTATCGGTATGTACTCAGGCTTTCTGGTGTTTTAAAGATTGTTCCTTGAAGTTCATATAAGAACGTAGTATTTTGTTTTTAAATGTAGTAAATCTTTGTTGCCTCACATCAGGGAGTTCGCATTGCATGCCTGCAATCTTTATTTGCATATCAACTAGCTTTTGATAGATATGACACACCACCAGCAGCTTGATGACCACGACGGTGTGGAATCAGACATGTTGCTCTTCTATTGCTATTTACTCAGGCTTTCTGTTGTTTTAAAGATTGTTCCTTGAAGTTCATATAAGAACGTAGTATTTTGTTTTTAAATGTAGTAAATCTTTGTTGCCTCACATCAGGGAGTTCGCATTGCACGGCTGCAATCTTTATTTGCACATCAACTGGGCTTTTGATAGATATGACACACCACCAGCAGCTTGATGACCATGACGATGTGGAATCATTCAATTTGTTCTTCTATTGGTATGTACTCAGGCTTTCTGGTGTTTTAAAGATTGTTCCTTGAAGTTCATATAAGAACGTAGTATTTTGTTTTTAAATGTAGTAAATCTTTGTTGCCTCACATCAGCAAGTTTGCATTGCATGGCTGCAATCTTTATTTGCACATCAACTGGGCTTTTGATAGATATGACACACCACCAGCAGGTTGATGACCACGACGGTGTGGAATCAGACAAGTTGTTCTTCTATTGGTATGTACTCAGGCTTTCTGGTGTTCTAAAGATTGTTCCTTGAAGTTCATATAAGAACGTAGTATTTTGTTTTTAATTGTAGTAAATCTTTGTTGCCTCACATCAGGGAGTTCGCATTGCATGGCTGCAATCTTTATTTGCACCTCAACTGGGCTTTGGATTGATATGACACACCAGAAGCAGGTTGATGACCATGACGGTGTCGAATCAGACAATTTGTTCTTGTATTGCTATTTACTCAGGCTTTCTGGTGTTTTAAAGATTGTTCCTTGAAGTTCATATAAGAACGTAGTATTTTGTTTTTAAATGTAGTAAATCTTTGTTGCCTGACATCAGCGAGTTCGCATTGCATGGCTGCAACCTTTATTTGCACATCAACTGGGCTTTTGATAGATATGACACACCACCAGCAGCTTGATGACCACGACGGTGTGGAATCAGACAAGTTGTTCTTCTATTGGTATGTACTCAGGCTTTCTGGTGTTTTAAAGATTGTTCCTTGAAGTTCATATAAGAACGTAGTATTTTGTTTTTAAATGTAGTAAATCTTTGTTGCCTCACATCAGGGAGTTCGCATTGCATGGGTGCAATCTTTATTTGCATATAAACTAGCTTTTGGTAGATATGATACACCACCAGCAGCTTGATGACCACGACCGTGTGGAATCAGACAAGTTGTTCTTCTATTGCTATTTACTCAGGCTTTCTGGTGTTTTAAAGATTGCTCCTTGAAGTTCATATAAGAACGTTGTATTTTGTTTTTAAATGTAGTAAATCTTTGTTGCCTCACATCAGGTTGTTCGCATTGCATGGCTGCAATCTTTATTTGCACATCAACTGGGCTTTTGATAGATATGACACACCACCAGCAGCTTGATGACCACGACGGTGTGGAATCAGTCAAGTTGTTCTTCTATTGCTATTTACTCAGGCTTTCTGGTGTTTTAAAGATTGTTCCTTGAAGTTCATATATGAACGTAGTATTTTGCTTTTAAATGTAGTAAATCTTCGTTGCCTCACATCAGAGAGTTCGCGTTGCATGGCTGCAATCTTTATTTGCACATCAACTAGGCTTTTGATAGATATGACACACCACCAGCAATTTGATGACCACGACGGTGTGGAATCAGACAAGTTGTTCTTCTATTTGTAGGAACTCAGGCTTTCTAGTGTTTTTAAGATTGTTCCTTGAAGTTCATATAAGAACGTAGTATTTTGTTTTTAAATGTAGTAAATCTTTGTTGCCTCACATCAGCGAGTTCGCATTGCATGGCTGCAACCTTTATTTGCACATCAACTGGGCTTTTGATAGATATGACACACCACCAGCAGCTTGATGACCACGACGATGTGGAATCAGACAAGTTGTTCTTCTATTGGTATGTACTCAGGCTTTCTGGTGTTTTAAAGATTGTTCCTTGAAGTTCATATAAGAACGTAGTATTTTGTTTTTAAATGTAGTAAATCTTTGTTGCCTCACATCAGGGAGTTCGCATTGCATGGGTGCAATCTTTATTTGCATATAAACTAGCTTTTGGTAGATATGACACACCACCAGCAGCTTGATGACCACGACCGTGTGGAATCAGACAAGTTGTTCTTCTATTGCTATTTACTCAGGCTTTCTGGTGTTTTAAAGATTGCTCCTTGAAGTTCATATAAGAACGTTGTATTTTGTTTTTAAATGTAGTAAATCTTTGTTGCCTCACATCAGGTTGTTCGCATTGCATGGCTGCAATCTTTATTTGCACATCAACTGGGCTTTTGATAGATATGACACACCACCAGCAGCTTGATGACCACGACGGTGTCGAATCAGACAAGTTGTTCTTCTATTGGTATGTACTCAGGCTTTCTGGTGTTTTAAAGATTGTTCCTTGAAGTTCATATAAGAACGTAGTATTTTGTTTTTAAATGTAGTAAATGTTTTTTGCCTCACATCAGGGAGTTCGCATTGCATGGCTGCAATCCTTATTTGCATATCAACTAGCTTTTAATAGATATGACACACCACCAGCAGCTTGATGACCACGACGTTGTGGAATCAGACAAGTTGTTCTTCTATTGCTATTTACTCAGGCATTCTGGTTTTTAAAGTTTGTTCCTTGAAGTTCATATAAGAACGTTGTATTTTGTTTTTAAATGTAGTAAATCTTTGTTGCCTCACATCAGGGAGTTCGCATTGCATGGCTGCAATCTATATTTGCACATCAACTGGGCTTTTGATAGATATGACACACCACCAGCAGCTTGATGACCACGACGGTGTGGAATCAGACAAGTTGTTCTTCTATTGCTATTTACTCAGGCTTTCTGGTGTTTTAAAGATTGTTCCTTGAAGTTCATATATGAACGTAGTATTTTGCTTTTAAATTTAGTAAATCTTCGTTGCCTCACATCAGAGAGTTCGCATTGCATGGCTGCAATCTTTATTTTCACGTCAACTAGGCTTTTGATAGATATGACACTTCACCAGCAGCTTGATGACCACGACGGTGTGGAATCAGACAAGTTGTTCTTCTATTGGTAGGTACTCGGGCTTTCTAGTGTTTTTAAGATTGTTCCTTGAAGTTCATATAAGAACGTAGTATTTTGTTTTTAAATGTAGTAAATCTTTGTTGCCTCACATCAGGGAGTTCGCATTGCATGGCTGCAATCTTAAGTGCACATCGACTGGGCTTTTGATGGATATGACACACCACCAGCAGCTTGATGACCACAACCGTGTGGAATCAGACAAGTTGTTCTTCTATTGCTATTTACTCAGGCTTTCTGGTGTTTTAAAGATTGTTCCTTGAAGTTCATATATGAACGTAGTATTTTGCTTTTAAATGTAGTAAATCTTTTTGCCTCACATCAGAGAGTTTGCATTGCATGGCTGCAATCTTTATTTGCACATCAACTGGGCTTTTGAGAGATATGACACACCACCAGAAGGTTGATGACCACGATGGTGTGGAATCAGATAAGTTGTTCTTCTATTGGTATGTACTCAGTCTTTCTGGTGTTTTAAAGATTGTTCCTTGAAGTTCATATAAGAACGTAGTATTTTGTTTTTAAATGTAGTAAATCTTTGTTGCCTCACATCAGGGAGTTCGCATTGCATGGCTGCAATTTTTATTTGCACATCAACTGGGCTTTTGATAGATATGACACACCACCAGCATCTTGATGACCATGACGGTGTCGAATCAGACAAGTTGTTCTTCTAATGGTATGTACTCTGTCTTTCTGGGGTTTTAAAGATTGTTCCTTGAAGTTCATATAAGAATGTAGTATTTTGTTTTTAAATGTAGTAAATCTTTGTTGCCTCACATCAGGGAGTTCGCATTGCATGGCTGCAATCTATATTTGCACATCAACTGGGCTTTTGATAGATATGACACACCACCAGCAGCTTGATGATCACGACGGTGTCGAATCAGACAAGTTGTTCTTCTATTAGTATGTACTCAGTCTTTCTGGTGTTTTAAAGATTGTTCCTTGAAGTTCATATAAGAACATAGTATTTTGTCTTTAAATGTAGTAAATCTTCGATGCCTCACATCAGGGAGTTGGCATTGCATGGCTGCAATCTTAAGTGCACATCGACTGGGCTTTTGATGGATATGACACACCACCAGCAGCATGATGACCACGACAGTGTGCAATCAGACAAGTTGTAATTCTATTGGTATGTACTCTAGCTTTTTATTGTTTTAAAGATTGCTCCTTTTAAGTTCTTATAAGAACATAGTACTTTACTTTTAAATGTGGTAAATCTTTGTTGCCTCACATCAGGGAGTTCGCATTGCATGGCTGCAATCTTTATTTGCATATCAACTGGGCTTTTGATGGATGTGACACACCACCAGCAGCTTGATGACCACGACGGTGTGGAATCAGACATGCTGTTCTTCTATTGGTAGGTACTCAGGCTTTCTAGTGTTTTTAAGATTGTTCCTTGAAGTTCATATAAGAACGTAGTATTTTGTTTTTAAATGTATTATATCTTTGTTGCCTCACATCAAGGAGTTCGCATTGCATGGCTGCAATCTTTATTTTCCCTGCAACTGGGCTTTTGGTGGATATGACACACCACCAGCAGCTTGATGACCACGACGGTGTGGAATCAGACAAGTTGTTCTTCTATTGCTATTTACTCAGGCTTTCTGGTGTTTTAAAGATTGTTCCTTGAAGTTCATATATGAACGTAGTATTTTGCTTTTAAATGTAGTAAATCTTCGTAGCCTCACATCAGAGAGTTCGCATTGCATGGCTGCAATCTTTATTTGCACATCAACTGGGCTTTTGAGAGATATGACACACTACCAGCAGGTTGATGACCACGACGGTGTGAAATCAGATAAGTTGTTCTTCTATTGGTTTGTACTCAGTCTTTCTGGTATTTTAAAGATTGTTCCTTGAAGTTCATATAAGAACGTAGTATTTTGTTTTTAAATGTAGTAAATCTTTGTTGCCTCACATCAGGGAGTTCGCATTGCATGGCTGCAATCTTTATTTGCACATCAACTGGGCTTTTGATAGATATGACACACCACCAGCAGCTTGATGACCATGACGGTGTCGAATCAGACAAGTTGTTCTTCTATTGGTATGTACTCTGTCTTTCTGGGGTTTTAAAGATTGTTCCTTGAAGTTCATATAAGAACGTAGTATTTTGTTTTTAAATGTAGTAAATCTTTGTTGCCTCACATCAGGGAGTTCGCATTGCATGGCTGCAATCTATATTTGCACATCAACTGGGCTTTTGATAGATATGACACACCACCAGCAGCTTGATGATCACGACGGTGTCGAATCAGACAAGTTGTTCTTCTATTAGTATGTACTCAGTCTTTATAGTGTTTTAAAGATTGTTCCTTGAAGTTCATATAAGAATATAGTATTTTGTCTTTAAATGTAGTAAATCTTCGATGCCTCACATCAGGGAGTTCGCATTGCATGGCTGCAATCTTAAGTGCACATCGACTGGGCTTTTGATGGATATGACACACCACCAGCAGCATGATGACCACGACAGTGTGGAATCAGACAAGTTGTAATTCTATTGGTATGTACTCTAGCTTTTTATTGTTTTAAAGATTGCTCCTTTTAAGTTCTTATAAGAACATAATACTTTACTTTTAAATGTGGTAAATCATTGTTGCCTCACATCAGGGAGTTCGCATTGCATGGCTGCAATCTTTATTTGCACATCAACTGGGCTTTCGGTGGATATGCACACCATCAACAGCTCGATGACCACGAAGGTGTGGAATCAGACAAGTTGTTCTTCTATTGGTATGTACTCAGGCTTTCTGGTGTTTTAAAGATTGTTCCTTGAAGTTCATATAAGAATGTAGTATTTTGTTTTTAAGTGTAGTAAATCTATGTTGCCTCACATCAGGTAGTTCGCATTGCATGGCTGGAAACTTTATTTTCCCTTCAACTGGGCTTTTGGTGGATATGCACAACATCAGTAGCTCGATGAAAACGAAAGTGTGGAATCAGACTAGTTGTTCTTCTATTGGCATGTAATCAGGCTTCCTGGTGTTGTAAAGACTGTTCCTTGAAGTTCATATAAGAACGTAGTATTTTGTTTTTAAAAGTAGTAAATCTTTGTTGCCTCACATCAGGGAGTTTGCATTGCATAGCTGCAATCTTTATTTGCACCTCAACTGGGCTTTTGATAGATATGACACACCACCAGCAGGTTGATGACCACGACGCTGTGGAATCAGACATGTTGTTCTTCTATTGGTATGTACTCAGGCTTTCTGATGTTTTAAAGATTGTTCCTTGAAGTTCATATAAGAACGTAGTATTTTGTTTTTAAATGTAGTAAATCTTTGTTGCCTCACGTCAAGGAATTCTCATTGCGTGGCTGCAATCTTTATTTGCACGTCAACTAGGCTTTTGATAGATATGACACACCACCAGCAATTTGATGACCACGACGGTGTGGAATCAGACAAGTTGTTCTTCTATTGGTAGGAACTCAGGCTTTCTAGTGTTTTTAAGATTGTTCCTTGAAGTTCATATAAGAACGTAGTATTTTGTTTTTAAATGTAGTAATTCTTTGTTGCCTCACATCAGCAACTTTGCATTGCATGGCTGCAATCTTTATTTGCACATCAACTGGGCTTTTGATAGATATGACACACCACCAGCAGGTTGATGACCACGACGGTGTGGAATCAGACAAGTTGTTCTTCTATTGGTATGTACTCAGGCTTTCTGGTGTTCTAAAGATTGTTCCTTGAAGTACATATAAGAACGTAGTATTTTGTTTTTAATTGTAGTAAATCTTTGTTGCTTCACATCAGGGAGTTCGCATTGCATGGCTGCAATCTTTATTTGCATATCAAATAGCATTTGATAGATATGACACACCACCAGCAGCTTGATGACCACGACCGTGTGGAATCAGACAAGTTGTTCTTCTATTGCTATTTACTCAGGCTTTCTGGTGTTTTAAAGATTGCTCCTTGAAGTTCATATAAGAACGTTGTATTTTGTTTTTAAATGTAGTAAATCTTTGTTGCCTCACATCAGGGAGTTCGCATTGCACGGCTACAATCTTTATTTGCACATCAACTGGGCTTTTGATAGATATGACACACCACCAGCAGCTTGACGACCACGACGGTGTGGAATCAGACAAGTTGTTCTTCTATTGCTATTTACTCAGGCTTTCTTGTGTTTTAAAGATTGTTCCTTGAAGTTCATATATGAACGTAGTATTTTGCTTTTAAATGTAGTAAATCTTCGTTGCCTCACATCAGAGAGTTTGCATTACATGGCTGCAATCTTTATGTGCACGTCAACTAGGCTTTTGATAGATATGACACACCACCAGCAATTTGATGACCACGACGGTGTGAAATCAGACAAGTTGTTCTTGTATTGGTAGGAACTCGGGCTTTCTAGAGTTTTTAAGATTGTTCCTTGAAGTTCATATAAGAACGTAGTATTTTGTTTTTAAATGTAGTAAATCTTTGTTGCCTCACATCAGGGAGTTCGCATTGCATGGCTGCAATCTTTATTTGCACATCAAATGGGCTTTTTATAGATATGACACACCACCAGCAGCTTGATGACCACGACGGTGTCGAATCAGACAAGTTGTTCTTCTATTGGTATGTACTCAGGCTTTCTGGTGTTTTAAAGATTGTTCCTTGAAGTTCATATAAGAACGTAGTATTTTGTTTTTAAATGTAGTAAATCTTTTTTGCCTCACATCAGGGAGTTCGCATTGCATGGCTGCAATCTTAAGTGCACATCGACTGGGCTTTTGATGGATATGACACACCACCAGCAGCTTGATGACCACAACCGTGTGGAATCAGACAAGTTGTTCTTCTATTGCTATTTACTCAGGCTTTCTGGTGTTTTAAAGATTGTTCCTTGAAGTTCATATAAGAGCGTAGTATTTTGTTTTTAAATGTAGTAAATCCTTGTTGCCTCACATCGGGGAGTTTGCATTGCATGGCTGCAATCTTTATTTGCATATCAACTAGCTTTTGATAGATATGACACACCACCAGCAGCTTGATGACCACGACGGTGTGGAATCAGACAAGTTGTTCTTCTATTGCTATTTACTCAGGCTTTCTGGTGTTTTAAAGATTGTTCCTTGAAGTTCATATTTGAACGTAGTATTTTGCTTTTAAATGTAGTAAATCTTCGTTGCCTCACATCAGAGAGTTTGCATTGCATGGCTGCAATCTTTATTTGCACATCAACTGGGCTTTTGAGAGATATGACACACCACCAGCAGCTTGATGACCACGACGGTGTGGAATCAGATAAGTTGTTCTTCTATTGGTATGTACTCAGTCTTTCTGGTATTTTAAAGATTGTTCCTTGAAGTTCATATAAGAACGTAGTATTTTGTTTTTAAATGTAGTAAATCTTTGTTGCCTCACATCAGGGAGTTCGCATTGCATGGCTGCAATCTTTATTTGCACATCAACTGGGCTTTTGATAGATATGACACACCACCAGCAGCTTGATGACCATGACGGTGTCGAATCAGACAAGTTGTTCTTCTATTGGTATGTACTCTGTCTTTCTGGGGTTTTAAAGATTGTTCCTTGAAGTTCATATAAGAACGTAGTATTTTGTTTTTAAATGTAGTAAATGTTTGTTGCCTCACATCAGGGAGTTCGCATTGCATGGCTGCAATCTATATTTGCACATCAACTGGGCTTTTGATAGATATGACACACCACCAGCAGCTTGATGACCATGACGGTGTCGAATCAGACAAGTTGTTCTTCTATTGGTATGTACTCTGTCTTTCTGGGGTTTTGAAGATTGTTCCTTGAAGTTCATATAAGAACGTAGTATTTTGTCTTTAAATGTAGTAAATCTTCGATGCCTCACATCAGGGAGTTCGCATTGCATGGCTGCAATCTTAAGTGCACATCGACTGGGCTTTTGATGGATATGACACACCACCAGCAGCATGATGACCACGACAGTGTGGAATCAGACAAGTTGTAATTCTATTGGTATGTACTCTAGCTTTTTATTGTTTTAAAGATTGCTCCTTTTAAGTTCTTATAAGAACATAGTACTTTACTTTTAAATGTGGTAAATCTTTGTTGCCTCACATCAGGGAGTTCGCATTGCATGGCTGCAATCTTTATTTGCACATCAACTGGGCTTTTGATGGATATGACACACCACCAGCAGCATGATGACCACGACGGTGTGGAATCAGACATGCTGTTCTTCTATTGGTAGGTACTCAGGCTTTCTAGTGTTTTTAAGATTGTTCCTTGAAGTTCATATAAGAACGTAGTATTTTGTTTTTAAATGTATTATATCTTTGTTGCCTCACATCAGGGAGTTCGCATTGCATGGCTGCAATCTTTATTTTCCCTTCAACTGGGCTTTTGGTGGATATGCACACCATCAGCAGCTCGATGACCAACACGGTGTGGAATCAGACAAGTTGTTCTTCTATTGGTATGTACTCAGGATTTCTGGTGTTTTAAAGATTGTTCCTTGAAGTTCATATAAAAACGTAGTATTTTGTTTTTAAATGTAGTAAATCTTTGTTGCCTCAAATCAGGGAGTTCGCATTGCATGGTTGCAATCTTTATTTGCACATCAACTGGGCTTTTGATAGATATGACATGCCACCAGCAGATTGATGACCACGACGGTGTGGAATCAGATAAGTTTGTCTTCTATTGGTATGTACTCAGGCATTCTGGTGCTTTAATGATTCTTCCTTGAAGTTCATATAAGAACGTAGTATTTTGTTTTTAAATGTAATAAATCTTTGTTGCCTCACATCAGGGAGTTCGCATTGCATGGCTGCAATCTTTATTTTCCCTTCAGCTGTTCTTTTGGTGGATATGCACACCATCAGCAGCATGATGACCACGACAGTGTGGAATCAGACAAGTTGTAATTCTATTGGTTTGTACTCAGCCTTTTTATTGTTTTAAAGATTGCTCCTTTTAAGTTCTTATAAGAACTTAGTACTTTACTTTTAAATGTAGTAAATCTTTGTTGCCTCACATCAGGGTGTTCGCATTGCATGGCTGCAATCTTTATTTGCACCTCAACTGGGCTTCTGATAGGTATGACACACCACCAGCAGGTTGATGACCACGACGGTGTGGAATCAGACAAGTTGTTCTTCTATTGGTATGTACTCAGGCTTTTTGTTGTTTTAAAGACTGTTCTGTGAAGTTCTTACAAGAACATAGTACTTTGTTTTAAACTGTAGTAAATCTTTGTTGCCTCACATCAGGGAGTTCGCATTTCATGGCTGCAAACTTTATTTGCACATCAACTGGGCTTTTGATGGATATGACACACCACCAGCAGCTTGATGACCATGACGGTGTGGAATCAGACAAGTTGTTATTCTATTGGTATGTACTCAGGCTTTCTGGTTTTCAAAGATTGTTCCTTGAAGTTCATATAAGAACGTAGTATTTTGTTTTTAAATGTAGTGAATCTTTGTTGCCTCACATCAGGGAGGTCGCATTGCATGGCTGCAACCTTTATTTTCACATCAACTGGGCTTATGATGGATATGACACACCACCAGCCGCTTTATGACCACGACGGTGTGGAATCAGACTAGTTGTTCTTCTATTGCTAAGTACTCATGCTTTTTGTTATTATAAGGATTGTTCCTTGAAGTTCTTATAAGAATGTAGTACTTTATTTTTAAATGTGGTAAATCTTTGTTGCCTCACATTAGGGAGTTCGCATTGCGTGGCTGCAATCTTTATTTTCCCTTCAACTGGGCTTTCGGTGGATATGCACACCATCAACAGCTCAATGACCACGAAGGTGTGGAATCAGACAAGTTGTTCTTCTATTGGTATGTACTCAGGCTTTCTGGTGTTTTAAAGATTGTTCCTTGAAGTTCATATAAGAATGTAGTATTTTGTTTTTAAGTGTAGTAAATCTATGTTGCCTCACATCAGGTAGTTCGCATTGCATGGCTGGAAACTTTATTTTCCCTTCAACTGGGCTTTTGGTGGATATGCACAACATCAGTAGCTCAATGAAAACGAAGGTGTGGAATCAGACTAGTTGTTCTTCTATTGGTATGTACTCAGGCTTCCTGGTGTTGTAAAGACTGTTCCTTGAAGTTCATATAAGAATGTAGTATTTTGTTTTTAAATGTAGTAAATCTTTTTGCCTCACATCAGGGAGTTTGCATTGCATATCTGCAATCTTTATTTGCACCTCAACTGGGCTTTTGATAGATATGACACACCACCAGCAGGTTGATGACCACGACGCTGTGGAATCAGACATGTTGTTCTTCTACTGGTATGTACTCAGGCTTTCTGATGTTTTAAAGATTGTTCCTTGAAGTTCATATAAGAACGTAGTATTTTGTTTTTAAATGTAGTAAATCTTTGTTGCCTCACGTCAAGGAATTCTCATTGCATGGCTGCAATCTTTATTTGCACATCAACTGGGCTTTTGAATGATATGACACACCACCAGCAAGTTGATGACCACGACTGTGTGGTTTCAGACAAGTTGTTCTTCTATTGGTATGTACTCAGGCTTTCTGGTTTTCAAAGATTGTTCCTTGAAGTTCATATAAGAACGTAGTATTTTGTTTTTAAATGTAGTGAATCTTTGTTGCCTTATATCAGGGAGTTTTCATTGCATGGCTGCAATCTTTATTTGCACATCAACTGGGCTTTTGATGGATATGACACACCACCAGCAGCTTTATGACCACGATGGTGTGGAATCAAACTAGTTGTTCTCCTATTGCTATGTACTCAGGCTTTTTTTTGTTTTAAAGATTGTTCCTTGAAGTTCTTATAAGAACATAGTATTTTGTTTTCACTTTTAGTAAGTCTTTGTTGCCTCACATCAGGAAGTTCGCATTGCATGGCTGCAATCTTTATTTGCACCTCAACTGGGCTTTTGATAGAAATGACACACCACCAGCAGGTTGATGACCACGACGGTGTGGAATCAGACATGTTGTTCTTCTATTGGTATGTACTCAGGCTTTCTGATGTTTTAAAGATTGTTCCTTGAAGTTCATCTAAGAACGTAGTATTTTGTTTTTAAATGTAGTAAATCTTTGTTGCCTCAAATCAGGGAGTTCGCATTGCATGGCTGCAATCTTTATTTGCACATCAACCGGGCTTTTGATAGATATGACACACCACCAGCAGGTTGATGACCACGACGGTGTGGAATCAGACAAGTTGTTCTTCTATTGGTATGTACTCAGGCTTTTTGTTGTTTTAAAGACTGTTCTGTGAAGTTCTTACAAGAACATAGTACTTTGTTTTAAACTGTAGTAAATCTTTGTTGCCTCACATCAGGGAGTTCGCATTTCATGGCTGCAAACTTTATTTGCACATCAACTGGGCTTTTGATGGATATGACACACCACCAGCAGCTTGATGACCATGACGGTGTGGAATCAGACAAGTTGTTATTCTATTGGTATGTACTCAGGCTTTCTGGTGATTTTAAGATTGTTGCTTGAAGTTCGTATAAGAACGTAGTATTTTGTTTTTAAATGTAGTAAATCTTTGTTGCTTCACATCAGGGAGTTCGCATTGCATGGCTGCACCCTTTATTTGCACATCAACTGGGCTTTTGATGGATATAACACACCACCAGCAGCTTGATGACCACGAGGATGTGGAATCAGACAAGTTGTTCTTTTATTGGTATGTACTCATGCTTTTTGTTGTTATAACGATTGTTCCTTGAAGTTCTTATAAGAACATATTACTTTATTTTTAAATGTAGTAAATCTTAGTTGCCTCACATCAGGGATTTCGCATTGCATTTCTGCAATCTTTATTTTCCCTTCAACTGGGCTTTTGGTGGATATGCACACCATCAGCAACTCGATGACTACGACAGTGTGGAATCATTCAAGTCGTTCTTCTATTGGTATGTACTCAGTCTTTATAGTGTTTTAAAGATTGTTCCTTGAAGTTCATATAAGAACGTAGTATTTTGTTTTTAAATGTAGTAAATCATTGTTGCCTCACATCAGGGGTTTTGCATTGCATATCTGCAATCTATATTTGCACATCAACTGGGCCTTTTAAGGATATGACACACCACCAGCAGCTTGATGACCACGACAGTGTGGAATCAGACAAGTTGTTCTCTTTTTGGGATGAACTCACCCTTTTTTTGTTATAAAGATTGTTCCTTGAAATTCTTATAAGTACGTAATATTTTGTTTTTAAATGTAGTAAATCTTTGTTCCCTCACATCAGGGAGTCCGCATTGCATGGCTGCAATCTTTATTTGCATATCAACTGGGCTTTTGTTGGATACGACACACAACCAGCAGCTTGATGACCACGACGGTGTGGAATCAGACAAGTTGTTCTTCTATTGGTATGTACTCAAGCTTTCTTGTGTTTTAAATATTGTTCCTTGAAGTTCTTATAAGAACATAGTACATTTTATTTTTAAATGTAATAAATATTTGTTGCCTCACATCAGGGAGTTTGCATTGCATGGCAGTAATCTATATTTGCACATCAACTGTCCTTTTGATGGATATGACACACCACCAGTAGCTTTATGACCACAACGGTGTGGAATCAGACAATTTGTTCTTCTATTGGTATGTACTCAGGCTTTATAGTGTTTTAAACATTGTTCTTTGAAGTTCACATAAGAAAGTATTATTTTATTTTTAAATGAAGTAAATCTTTGTTGCCTCACAGCAGAGAGTTCGCGTTGCATGGCTGCAATCTTTATTTGCACATCAACTGGGCTTTTGAAGGATATGAAACACCACCAGCAGCTTAATGACCACGACGGTGTGGAATCGGACAACTTGTTCTTCTATTGGTATGTACTCAGGCTTTCTGGTGTTTTAAAGATTGTTCCTTGAAGTTCATATAAGAACGTAGTATATTGTTTTTAAATGTAGTAAATCTTTGTTGCCTCACATCAGGGAGTTTGCATTGCATGGCGTCAATCTTTATTTTCCCTTCAACTGGACTTTTGGTGGATATGCACACCATAAGCAGCTCGATGACCAGGACAGTGTTTAATCAGACAGGTTGTTCTTCTATTGGTATGTACCCAGGCTTTCTGGTGTTTTAAAGATTTTTCCTTGAAGTTCATATATGAACGTAGTATTTTGTTTTTAAATGTAGTAAATCTTTGTTGCCTCACATAATGGAATTTGCATTGCATGGCTGCAATCATTATTTTCCTTTAACTGGACTTTTGGTGGATATGCACACCATCAGCAGCTCGATGACCAGGACGGTGTTTATTCAGACAGGTTGTTATTCTATTGGTATGTACTCAGGCTTTCTGTTGTTTTAAAGATTTTTTCTTGAAGTTCATATAAGAACATAGTGCTTTATTTTTAAATGTAGTAAATCTTTGTTGCCTCACATCAGGGAGTCCGCATTGCATGGCTGCAATCTTTATTTGCACATCAACTGGGCTTTCCATGGATATGACACACCACCAGAAGCTTGATGAGCACGGCGGTGTGGAATCAGACATGTTGTTCTTCTATTGGTATGTACTCAGTCTTTTTGTTGTTTTAAAGATTGTTCCTTGAAGTTCTGATAAGAACATAGTATTTTGTTTTAAACTGTAGTAAATCTTTGTTGCCTCACATCAGGGAGTTTGCATTGCATGGCTGCAAACTTTATTTGCAAATCAACTGGGCCTTTGATGGATATGACACACCACCAGCAGCTTGATGACCATGACGGTGTGGAATCAGACAAGTTGTTATTCTATTGGTATGTACTCAGGCTTTCTGGTGTTTTAAAGACTGTTCCCTGAAGTTCATATAAGAACGTAGTATTTTGTTTTTAAATGTAGTAAATCTTTGTTGACTCACTTCAGGGAGTTTGCATTGCATGGCTGCAATCTTTATTTGCACGTCAAACGGGCTTTTGATAGATATGACACACCACCAGCAGGTTGATGACCACGACGGTGTGGAATCAGACAAGTTGTTCTTCTATTGGTATGTACTCAGGCTTTCTGGTGATTTTAAGATTGTTGCTTGAAGTTCATATAAGACCGTAGTATTTTGTTTTTAAATGTAGTAAATCTTTGTTGCCTCACATCAGGGAGTTTGCATTGCATGGCTGCAATCTTTATTATCCCTGCAACTGGGCTTTTGGTGGATACGCACACCATCAGCAGCTCGATGACCACGACGGTGTGGAATCAGACAAGTTGTTCTTCTATTGGTATGTACTCAGGATTTCTGGTGTTTTAAAGATTGTTCCTTGAAGTTCATATAAAAACATAGTATTTTGTTTTTAAATGTAGTAAATCTTTGTTGCCTCAAATCAGGGAGTTCGCATTGCATGGTTGCAATCTTTATTTGCACATCAACTGGGCTTTTGATAGATATGACACACCACCAGCAGCTTGATGACCACGACAGTTTGGTATCAGACAAGTTGTTCTTCTATTGGTATGTACTCAGGCTTTTTGTTGTTTTGAAGATTGTTCCTTGAAGTTCTTATAAGAACATAGTACTTTATTTTCAAATGTAGCAAACCTTTATTGCCTCATATCAGTGAGTTCGCATTGCATGGCTGCAATCTTTATTTGCACATCAACTGGGCTTTTGAAGGAAATGAAACACCACCAGCAGCTTAATGACCACGACGGTGTGGAATCGGACAACTTGTTCTTCTATTGGTATGTACTCAGGCTTTCTGGTGTTTTAAAGATTGTTCCTTGAAGTTCATATAAGAACGTAGTATATTGTTTTTAAATGTAGTAAATCTTTGTTGCCTCACATCAGGGAGTTTGCATTGCATGGCTTCAATCTTTATTTTCCCTTCAACTGGACTTTTGGTGGATATGCACACCATAAGCAGCTCGATGACCAGGACAGTGTTTAATCAGACAGGTTGTTCTTCTATTGGTATGTACACAGGCTTTCTGGTGTTTTAAAGATTTTTCCTTGAAGTTCATATATGAACGTAGTATTTTGTTTTTAAATGTAGTAAATCTTTGTTGCCACACATAACGGAATTTGCATTGCATGGCTGCAATCATTATTTTCCTTCAACTGGACATTTGGTGGATATGCATGCCATCAGCAGCTCGATGACCAGGACGGTGTTTAATCAGACAGGTTGTTCTTCTATTGGTATGTACTCAGGCTTTCTGTTGTTTTAAAGATTTTTTCTTGAAGTTCATATAAGAACATAGTGCTTTATTTTTAAATGTAGTAAATCTTTGTTGCCTCACATCAGGGAGTCCGCATTGCATGGCTGCAATCTTTATTTGCACATCAACTGGGCTTTCCATGGATATGACACACCACCAGAAGCTTGATGAGCACGGCGGTGTGGAATCAGACATGTTGTTCTTCTATTGGTATGTACTCAGGCTTTTTGTTGTTTTAAAGATTGTTCCTCGAAGATCTGATAAGAACATAGTATTTTGTTTTAAACTGTAGTAAATCTTTGTTGCCTCACATCAGGGAGTTCGCATTGCATGGCTGCAATCTTTATTTGCACATCAACTGGGCTTTTGATGGATATGACACACCACCAGCAGCTTGATGACCATGACGGTGTGGAATCAGACAAGTTGTTATTCTATTGGTATGTACTCAGGCTTTCTGGTGTTTTAAAGACTGTTCCCTGAAGTTCATATAAGAACGTAATATTTTGTTTTTAAATGTAGTAAATCTTTGTTGACTCACTTCAGGGAGTATGCATTGCATGGCTGCAATCTTTATTTGCACGTCAAACGGGCTTTTGATAGATATGACACACCACCAGCAGGTTGATGACCACGACGGTGTGGAATCAGACAAGTTGTTCTTCTATTGGTATGTACTCAGGCTTTCTGGTGATTTTAAGATTGTTGCTTGAAGTTCATATAAGAACGTTGTATTTTGTTTTTAAATGTAGTAAAACTTTGTTGCCTCACATCAGGGAGTTTGCATTGCATGGCTGCAATCTTTATTATCCCTGCAACTGGGCTTTTGGTGGATATGCACACCATCAGCAGCTCGATGACCACGACGGTGTGGAATCAGACAAGTTGTTCTTCTATTGGTATGTACTCAGGATTTCTGGTGTTTTAAAGATTGTTCCTTGAAGTTCATATAAAAACGTAGTATTTTGTTTTTAAATGTAGTAAATCTTTGTTGCTTCAAATCAGGGAGTTCGCATTGCATGGTTGCAATCTTTATTTGCACATCAACTGGGCTTTTGATAGATATGACACACCACCAGCAGCTTGATGACCACGACGGTGTGGAATCAGACAAGTTGTTCTTCTATACCTATGTACTCAGGCTTTTTGTTGTTTTAAAGATTGTTCCGTGAAATTCTTATAAGAACATAGTACTTTGTGTTTAAATGTAGTAAATCTTTTTTGCCTCACATCAGGGAGTTCGCATTGCATGGCTGCACCTTTTATTTGCACATCAACTGGGCTTTTGATGGATATAACACACCACCAGCAGCTTAATGACCACGACGGTGTGGAATCAGACAAGTTGTTCTTTTATTGGTATGTACTCATGCTTTTTGTTGTTATAACGATTGTTCCTTGAAGTTCTTATAAGAACATAGTACTTTATTTTTAAATGTAGTAAATCTTGGTTGCCTCACATCAGGGATTTCGCATTGCATTGCTGCAATCTTTATTTTCCCTTCAACTTGGCTTTTGGTGGATATGCACACCATCAGCAGCTCGATGACTACGACGGTGTGGAATCGTTCAAGTCGATCTTCTATTGGTATGTACTCAGTCTTTATAGTGTTTTAAAGATTGTTCCTTGAAGTTCATATAAGAACGTAGTATTTTGTTTTTAAATGTAGTAAATCATTGTTGCCTCACATCAGGGATTTTGCTTTGCATATCTGCAATCTTTATTTGCACATCAACTGGGCCTTTGAAGGATATGACACACCACCACCAGCTTAATGACCACGACGGTGTGGAATCAGATAAGTTGTTCTCTTATTGGGATGAACTCACCCTTTTTTTGTTATAAAGATTGTTCCTTGAAATTCTTATAAGTACGTAATATTTTGTATTTAAATGTAGTAAATCTTTGTCCCCTCACATCAGGGAGTCCGCATTGCATGGCTGCAATCTTTATTTGCATATCAACTGGGCTTTTGTTGGATACGACACACAACCAGCAGCCTGATGACCACGTTGTTGTGGAATCAGACAGGTTTTTCTTCTATTGTTATGTACTCGGGCTTTATAGTATTTTAAACATTGTTCTTTGAAGTTCACATAAGAAAGTATTATTTATTTTTAAATGTATTAAGTCTTTGTTGTCTCACATCAGGGATTTCGCATTGAATGGCTGCAATCTTTATTTTCCCTTGAACTTGGCTTTTGGTGGATATGCACACCATCAGCAGCTCGATGACCGCAACGAACTGGAATCAGACAATTTGTTCTTCTATTGGTATGTACTCATGCTTTCTGGTGTTTTAAAGATTGTTTTTTGAAGCTCATATATGAATGTAGTATTTTGTTTTTAAAAGTAGTAAATCTATGTTGCCTCACATCAGGGAGTTTGCATTGCATGGCTGCAATCTTTATTTGCACATCGACTGGGCTTTTGATGGATATGACACACCCACAGCAGCTTGATGACCACGACGGTGTGGAATCAGACAAGTTGTTCTTCTATTGGTATGTACTCAAGCTTTCTTGTGTTTTAAATATTGTTCCTTGAAGTTCTTATAAGAACATAGTACATTTTATTTTTAAATGTAATAAATATTTGTTGCCTCACATCAGGGAGTTTGCATTGCATGGCTGTAATCTTTATTTGCACATCAACTGTCCTTTTGATGGATATGACACACCACCAGTAGCTTTATGACCACAACGGTGTGGAATCAGACAATTTGTTTTTCTATTGGTATGTACTCAGGCTTTATAGTGTTTTAAACATTGATCTTTGAAGTTCACATAAGAAAGTATTATTTTATTTTTAAATGAAGTAAATCTTTGTTGCCTCACAGCAGAGAGTTCGCATTGCATGGCTGCAATCTTTATTTGCATATCAACTGGGCCTTTGATGGATATGACACACCACCAGCAGCTTGATGACCACGACGGTGTGGCATCAGACAAGTTGTTCTTCTATTGGTATGTACTCAGGCTTTTTGTTGTTTTGAAGATCGTTCCTTGAATTTCTTATAAGAACATAGTACTTTATTTTCAAATGTAGCAAATCTTTATTGCCTCACATCAGTGAGTTCGCATTGCATGGCTGCATTCTTTATTTGCACATCAACTGGGCTTTTGAAGGATATGAAACACCACCAGCAGCTTAATGACCACGACGGTGTGGAATCGGACAACTTGTTCTTCTATTGGTAGGTACTCAGTCTTTCTGGTGTTTTAAAGATTGTTCCTTGAAGTTCATATAAGAACGTAGTATATTGTTTTTAAATGAAGTAAATCTTTGTTGCCTCACATCAGGGAGTTTGCATTGCATGGCGTCAATCTTTATTTTCCCTTCAACTGGACTTTTGGTGGATATGCACACCATAAGCAGCTCGATGACCAGGACAGTGTTCAATCAGACAGGCTGTTCTTCTATTGGTATGTACCCAGGCTTTCTGGTGTTTTAAAGATTTTTCCTTGAAGTTCATATATGAACGTAGTATTTTGTTTTTAAATGTAGTAAATCTTTGTTGCCTCACATAACGGAATTTGCATTGCATGGCTGCAATCTTTATTTTCCTTCAACTGGGCTTTTGGTGGATATGCACACCATCAGCAGCTCGATGACCAGGACGGTGTTTAATCAGACAGGTTGTTCTTCTATTGGTATGTACTCAGGCTTTCTGTTGCTTTAAAGATTTTTTCTTGAAGTTCATATAAGAACATAGTGCTTTATTTTTAAATGTAGTAAATCTTTGTTGCCTCACATCAGGGAGCCGCATTGCATGGCTGCAATCTTTATTTACACATCAACTGGGCTTTCCATGGATATGACACACCACCAGAAGTTTGATGACCACAGCGGTGTGGAATCAGACATGTTGTTCTTCTATTGGTATGTACTCAGGCTTTTTGTTGTTTTAAAGATTGTTCCCCGAAGTTCTGATAAGAACATAGTATTTTGTTTTCAAATGTAGTAAGTCTTTGTTGCCTCACATCAGGAAGTTCGCATTGCATGGCTGCAATCTTTATTTGCACATCAACTGGGCTTATGATGGATATGACACACCACCAGCAGCTTTATGACCAAGACGGTGTGGAATCAGACAAGATGTTCTTCTATTGGTAAGTACTCAGGCTTTTTTTTGTTATAAGGATTGTTCCTTGAAGTTCTAATAAGAATGTAGTACTTCATTTTTAAATGTGGTAAATCTTTGTTGCCTCACATTAGGGAGTTCACATTGCATGGCTGCAATCTTTATTTTCCCTTCAACTGGGCTTTCGGTGGATATGCACACCATCAACAGCTCGATGATCACGAAGGTGTGGAAGCAGACAAGTTGTTCTTCTATTAGTAAGTACTCAAGCTTTCTGGTGTTTTAAAGATTGTTCCTTGAAGTTCATATAAGAACGTAGTATTTTGTTTTAAAATGTAGTAAATCTATGTTGTCTCACATCAGGGAGTTCGCAAACTTTATTTGCACATCAACTGGGCTTTTGATGGATACAACACACAACCAGCAGCTTGATGACCACGACGGTGTACAATCAGACAAGTTGTTCTTCTATTGGTATGTACTCAGGCTTTGAGTTGTTTTAAGTTTGTTCCTTGAAGTTCTTATATGAACATAGTACTTTATTTTTAAATGTAGTAAATCTTTGTTGCCTCACATCAGGGAGTTTGCATTGCATTGCTGCAATGTTTATTTTCCCTTCAACTGGGCTTTTGTTGGTTAAGCACATCATCAGCAGCTCGATGACCACGACGGTGTGGAATCAGACAAATTGTTCTTCTGTTGGTATGTACTCATCCTTTTTGTTGTTATAAACACTGTTCCTTGAAGTTCTTATAAGAACACAGTACTTTGTTTTTAAATGTAGTAAATCTTAGTTGCCTCACATCAGTGAGTCCACATTGCATGGCTGCAATCTTTATTTGCACATCAACTGGGCTTTTGATAGATATGACACACCACCAGCAGCATGTTGACCACGACAGTGTGGAATCAGACATGTTCTTCTATTGGTATGTACTCAGGCTTTTTGTTGTTTTAAAGATTGTTCCTTGAAGTTCTTATAAGAACATAGCACTTTATTTTTAAATGTAGTAAATCTTTGTTGCCTTACATCAGGGGGTTCGCATTGCATGGCTCCAATCTTTATTTTCCCTTCAACTAGGCTTCTGGTGGATATGCACACCATCAGCAACTCGATGACCCCGACGGTGTGGAATCAGATAAGTTGTTCTTCTATTGGTATTTACTCAGGCTTTATAGTGTTTTAAAGATTCTTCTTTGAAGTTCACATAAGAAAGTATTATTTTATTTTTTAGGGAAGTAAATCTTTGATGCCTTACAGTAGAGAGTTCGCATTGCATGTTTGCAATCATTATTTGTCCATCAACTGGGCTTTCGATGGATATGACACACCACCAGCAACATGATGACCACGACGGTGTGGAATCAGACAAGTTGTTCTTCTATTGGTATGTACTCAGGTTTCTGGTGTTTTAAAGATTGTTCCTTGAAGTTGATATAAGATGGTAGTATTTTATTTTTAAATGTAGTAAATCTTTGTTGCCTCACATCAGGGAGTCCGCATTGCATGGCTGCAATCTTTATTTGTACATCAACTGGGCTCTCGATGGATATGACACACCACCAGAAACTTGACGACCACGACTGTGTGGAATCAGACATGTTGTTCTTCTATTGGTATGTACTCAGGCTTTTTGTTGTTATAAAGATTGTTCCTTGAAGTTCTTATAGGAACATAGTACTTTATTTTTAAATGTAGTAAACATTTGTTGCCTCACATCAGGGAGTTTGCATTGTATGAATGCAATCTTTATTTGCACATCAACTGGGCTTTTGATGGATGTGACACACCACCAGCAGCTTGATGACCATGATCATGTGGAATCAGACAAGTTGTTCTTCTATTCGTATGTACTCAGCCTTTTTGTTGTTTTAAAGATTGTTCCTTGAAGTTCTTATAAGAACATATTATTTTGTTTTTAAATGTAGTAAATATTTTGAATCACATCAGGGAGTTTGCATTGCATGGCTGCAATCTATATTTCCACATCAACTGGGCTTTCGATGGATATGATACACCACGAGTGGATTGATGACCACGACGGTGTGGAATCAGACAAGTTGTTTTTCTATTGGTATGTACTCAGGCTTTTTGTTGTTTTGAAGATTGTTCGTTGAAGTTCTTATAAGAACATAGTACTTTATTTTTAAATGTAGTAAATCTTTGTTGCCGCACATCAGGGAGTTCGCATTGCATGGCTGCAATCTTTATTTGCATATCATCTGGGCTTTTGAAGGATATGACACACCACCAGCAGCTTATTGACCACGACGGTGTGGAATCAGACAAGTTGATCTTCTATTGGAATGTACTTAGTCTCTCTGGTGTTTTAAAGGTTGTTCCTTGGAATTCATGTAAAAAAATAGTATTTTATTTTTAAATGTAGTAAATCTTTGTTGTCTCACATCAGGGAGTTCGCATTCCATGGCTGAAATCTTTATTTTCCTTTCAACTGGGCTTTTGGTGGATATGCACACCATAACCAGCTCAATGAGCCCGATGGTGTGGAATCGGACAAGTTGTTCCTCTATTGGTATGTACTCAGGCTTTCTGGTGTTTTAAAGATTGCTCCTTGAAGTTCATATAAGAACGTAGTATTTTGTTTTTAAATGTTGTAAATCTTTGTTCCCTCACATCAGGGAGTCCGCATTGCATGACTGCAATATTTATTTGCACATCAACTGGGCTTTTGATGGATATGACACACCACCAGCAGCTTGATGACAACAACGGTTTGGAATCAGACAAGTTGTTCTTCTATTGGTTTGTACTCATGCTTTCTGGTGTTTTAAAGCTTGTTCCTTGAAGTTCATATAAGAACGTTGTATATTGTTTTTAAATGTAGTAAATATTTGTTGCCTCACATCAGGGAGTTTGCATAGCATGGCTGCAATCTTTATTTTCCCTTCAACGGGACTTTTGGTGGATACACGCACCATCAGCAGCTCGATGACCACAACGGTGTTTAATCACACAAGATGTTCTTCTATTGGTATGTACTCAGGTTTTCTGGTGTTTTAACGATTGTTCCTTGAAGTTCATATATGAATGTAGTGTTATGTTTTTAAATGTAGTAAACATTTGTTGCCTCACATCAGGGAGTTTGCATTGCATGGCTGCAACGTTTATTTCCACATCAACTGGGCTATTGATGGATATGACACACCACCAGCAGCTTGATGACCACGACGGTGTGGAATCAGAGAAGTTGTTCTTCTATTGGTATGTACTCAAGCTTTCTGGTGTTTTAAAGATTGTTCCTTGAAGTTCCTTTAAGAACATAGTACTTTGTTTTTAAATGTAGTAAATCTTTGTTGCCTGACATCAGGGAGTCCGCATTGCATGGCTGCAATTTTTTTTTGCACATCAACTGGGCTTTTGATGGATATGACACACCACCAGAAGCTTGATGACCATGATGGTGTGGAATCAAACAGGTTGTTCTTCTATTGGTATGTACTCAGGCTTTTTGTTGTTTTAAAGATTGTTCCTTGAAAATCTTATAAAAACATAGTACTTTATTTTTAAATGTTATAAATCTTTGTTGTCTCACATCAGGGAGTTCGCATTGCATGGCTGAAATCTTTATTTGCACATCAACTAGGCTTTTGATGGATATGACACACCACCAGCAGCTTGATGACCATGACGGTGTGGAATCAAACAAGTTGTTCGTCTATTGGTATGTACTCAGGCTTTATGTTGTTTTAAAGATTGTTCCTTGAAGTTCTTATAAGAATATATTCCTTTATTTTTTAATGTAGTAAATCTTTGTTGCCTCACATCAGGGAGTTTGCATTGCATGGCTGCAATGTTTATTTTCCCTTCAACTGGGCTTTTGGTGGATATGCACAGCATCAGCTGCTTGATGAGCCCGACGGTGTGGAATCAGACAAGTTGTTCTTCTATTGGTATGTACTCAGGCTTTTTGTTGTTATAAACATTGTTCCTTGAAGTTCTTATAAGAACATAGTATTTTGTTTTTAAATGTAATAAATCTTAGTTGAATCACATCAGGGAGTCCCCATTGCATGGCTGCAATCTTTATTTGCACATAAACTTTGCTTTTGATGGATATGACGCACAACCAGATGCTTCATGACCACGACGGTGTGGAATCAGACATGTTCTTCTATAGGTATGTACTCAGGCTCTGTGTTGTTTTAAAGATTGTTCCTTTAAGTTATCATAAGAACATAGCACTTTATTTTGAAATGTAGTAAATCTTTGCTGCAACACATCAGGGCGTTCGCATTGCATGGCTGCAATCTTTATTTTCCATTCAACTGGGCTTTTGGTGGATATGCACACCATCAGCAACTCGATGACCACAACGGTGTTTAATCAGACAAGTTGTTCTTCTATTGGTATGTACTCAGGTTTTCTGGTGTTTTAACGATTGTTCCTTGAAGTTCATATATGAATGTAGTATTTTGTTTTTAAATGTAGTAAACATTTGTTGCCTCACATCAGGGAGTTTGCATTGCATGGCTGCAATGTTTTTTTGCACATCAACTGGGCTATTGATGGATATGACACACCACCAGCAGCTTGATGACCACGACGGTGTGGAATCAGAGAAGTTGTTCTTCTATTGGTATGTACTCAAGCTTTCTGGTGTTTTAAAGATTGTTCCTTGAAGTTCCTTTAAGAACATAGTACTTTGTTTTTAAATGTAGTAAATCTTTGTTGCCTCACATCAGGGAGTCCGCATTGCATGGCTGCAATCTTTATTTGCACATCAACTGGGCTTTTGATGGATATGACACACCACAAGCAGCTTGATGACCATGACTGTGTGGAATCAGACAATTTGTTCTCCTATTGGTATGTACTCAGGTATTCTGGTATTTTAAAGCTTGTTCCTTGAAGTTCATATAAGAACGTTGTATATTGTTTTTAAATGTAGTAAATCTTTGTTGCCTCACATCAGCGAGTTTGCATTGCATGGCTGCAATCTTTATTTTCCCTGCAACTGGACTTTTGGTGGATATGCACACCATCAGCAGCTGGATGACCACGACGGTGTTTAATCAGACAAGTTGTTCTTCTATTGGTATGTACCCAGGCTTTCTGGTGTTTTAACGATTGTTCCTTGAAGTTCATATATGAATGTAGTATTTTGATTTTAAATGAAGTAAATCTTTGTTGCCTAACATCAGGGAGTTTGCATTGCATGGCTGCAATCTTTATTTTCCCTTCAACTGGACTTTTGATGGATATGACACACCACCAGCAACTTGATGACCACGACGGTGTGGAATCAGACAAGTTGTTCTTCTATTGGTATGTACTCAGGTTTTCTGGTGTTTTAACGATTGTTCCTTGAAGTTCATATATGAATGTAGTATTTTGTTTTTAAATGTAGTAAACATTTGTTGCCTCACATCAGGGAGTTTGCATTGCATGGCTGCAATGTTTTTTTGCACATCAACTGGGCTATTGATGGATATGACACACCACCAGCAGCTTGATGACCACGACGGTGTGGAATCAGACAAGTTGTTCTTCTATTGGTATGTTCTCAAGCTTTCTGGTGTTTTAAAGATTGTTCCTTGAAGTTCCTTTAAGAACATAGTACTTTGTTTTTAAATGTAGTAAATCTTTGTTGCCTCACATCAGGGAGTCCGCATTGCATGGCTGCAATCTTTATTTGCACATCAACTGGGCTTTTGATGGATATGACACACCACAAGCAGCTTGATGACCATGACTGTGTGGAATCAGACAATTTGTTCTCCTATTGGTATGTACTCAGGTATTCTGGTATTTTAAAGCTTGTTCCTTGAAGTTCATATAAGAACGTTGTATATTGTTTTTAAATGTAGTAAATCTTTGTTGCCTCACATCAGCGAGTTTGCATTGCATGGCTGCAATCTTTATTTTCCCTGCAACTGGACTTTTGGTGGATATGCACACCATCAGCAGCTGGATGACCACGACGGTGTTTAATCAGACAAGTTGTTCTTCTATTGGTATGTACCCAGGCTTTCTGGTGTTTTAACGATTGTTCCTTGAAGTTCATATATGAATGTAGTATTTTGATTTTAAATGAAGTAAATCTTTGTTGCCTAACATCAGGGAGTTTGCATTGCATGGCTGCAATCTTTATTTTCCCTTCAACTGGACTTTTGATGGATATGACACACCACCAGCAGCTTGATGACCACGACGGTGTGGAATCAGACAAGTTGTTCTTCTATTGGTATGTACTCAAGCTTTCTGGTGTTTTGAAGATTGTTCCTTGATGTTCTTTTAAGAACATAGTACTTCGTCTTTAAATGTAGTAAATCTTTGTTGCCTCACATCAGGGAGTCCGCATTGCATGGCTGCAATAATTATTTGCACATCAACTGGGCTTTTGATTGATATGAGACACCACCAGAAGCTTGATGACCACGACGGTGTGGAATCAGACATGTTCCTGTATTGGGATGTATTCAGGCTTATTGTAGTTTTAAAGATTGTTCCTTGAAAATCTTATAAAAACATAGTACTTTATGTTTAAATGTTGTTAATCTTTGTTTTCTCACATCAGGGAGTCCGCATTGCATGGCTGCAATCTTTATTTGCACATCAACTGGGCTTTTGATGGATATGACACACCACCAGCAGCTTGATGACCACGACGGTTTGGAATCTGACAAGTTGTTCTTCTATTGGTATGTACTCAGGTTTTTGGTGTTTTAAAGATTGTTCCTTGAAGTTGATATAAGAACGTAGTATTTTACTTTAAATGTAGTAAATCTATGTTGCCTCACATCAGGGAGTCCGCATTGCATGGCTGCAATCTTTATTTGCACATCAACTGGGCTTTTGATGGATATGACACACCACCAGCAGATTGATGACCATGACGGTGTGGAATCAGACAAGTTGTTCTTCTATTGGTATGTACTCAGGCTTTTTGTTGTTTTAAAGATTGTTCCTTGAAGTACTTATAAGAACATATTACTTTGTTTTTAAATGTAGTAAATATTTGTTGACTCACATCAGGGAGTTTGCATTGCATGGCTGCAATCTTTAGTTGCACATCAACTGGGCTTTCGATGGATATGATACACCACGAGTGGATTGATGACCACGACGGTGTGGAATCAGACAAGTTGTTCTTCTATTGGTATGTACTCAGGCTTTTTGTTGTTTTGAAGATTGTTCATTGAAGTTCTTATAAGAACATAGTACTTTATTTTTAAATGTAGTAAATCTTAGTTGCCTCACATCAGGGAGTCCACATTGCATGGCTGCAATCTTTATTTGCACATCAACTGGGCTTTTGATAGATATGACGAACCACCAGCAGCATGCTGACCACGACAGTGTGGAATCAGACAAGTTGTTCTTCTATTGGTGTGTACTCAGGCTTTTTGTTGTTTTAAAGATTGTTCCTTGAAGTTCTTATAAGAACATAGCACTTTGTTTTTAAATGTAGTAAATCTTTGTTGCCTTACATCAGGGGGTTCGCATTGCATGGCTCCAATCTTTATTTTCCCTTCAACTAGGCTTCTGGTGGATAAGCACACCATCAGCAACTCGATGACCACGGCGGTGTGGAATCAGATAGTTTGTTCTTCTATTGGTATTTACTCAGGCTTTATAGTGTTTTAAAGATTCTTCTTTGAAGTTCACATAAGAAAGTATTATGTTATTTTTAAAGGAAGTAAATCTTCGATGCCTTACAGTAGAGAGTTCGCATTGCATGTTTGCAATCTTTATTTGTCCATCAACTGGGCTTTTGATGGATATGACACACCACCAGCAGCATGATGACCACGACGGTGTGGAATCAGACAAGTTGTTCTTCTATTGGTATGTACTCAGGTTTCTGGTGTTTTAAAGATGTTCCTTGAAGTTGATATAAGATGGTAGTATTTTATTTTTAAATGTAGTAAATCTTTGTTGCCTCACATCAGGGAGTCCGCATTGCATGGCTGCAATCTTTATTTGTACATCAACTGGGCTTTCGATGGATATGACACACCACCAGAAACTTGACGACCACGACTGTGTGGAATCAGACATGTTGTTCTTCTATTGGTATGTACTCAGGCTTTTTGTTGTTATAAAGATTGTTCCTTGAAGTTCTTATAAGAACATAGTACTTTATTTTTAAATGTAGTAAACATTTGTTGCCTCACATCAGGGAGTTTGCATTGTATGAATGCAATCTTTATTTGCACATCAACTGGGCTTTTGATGGATGTGACACACCACCAGCAGCTTAATGACCACGACGGTGTGGAATCAGACAAGCTGTCTTTCTATTTGTATGTACTCAGCTTCCTGATGTTTTAAAGATTGTTCCTTGAATTTGATATAAGAATGTAGTATTTTATTTTTAAATGTAGTAAATCTTTGTTGCCTCACATCAGGGAGTCAGCGTTGCATGGCTGCAATCTTTATTTGCACATCAACTGGGCTTTTGACGGATATGACACACCACCAGCAGCTTGATGACCATGATGGTGTGGAATCAGACAAGTTGTTCTTCTATTCGTATGTACTCAGCCTTTTTGTTGTTTTAAAGATTGTTCCTTGAAGTTCTTATAAGAACATATTATTTTGTTTTCAAATGTAGTAAATATTTGTTGAATCACATCAGGGAGTTTGCATTGCATGGCTGCAATCTTTATTTGCACATCAACTGGGCTTTCGATGGATATGATACACCACGAGTGGATTGATGACCACAACGGTGTGGAATCAGACAAGTTGTTCTTCTATTGGTATGTACTCAGGCTTTTTGTTGTTTTGAAGATTGTTCGTTGAAGTTCTTATAAGAACATAGTACTTTATTTTTAAATGTAGTAAATCTTAGTTGCCTCACATCAGGGAGTCCGCATTGCATGACTGCAATATTTATTTGCACATCAACTGGGCTTTTGATGGATATGACACACCACCAGCAGCTTGATGACCACGAAGGTTTGGAATCAGACAAGTTGTTCTTCTATTGGTATGTACTCATGCTTTCTGGTGTTTTAAAGCTTGTTCCTTGAAGTTCATATAAGAACGTTGTATATTGTTTTTAAATGTAGTAAATCTTTGTGCCTCACATCAGGGAGTTTGCATAGCATGGCTGCAATCTTTATTTTCCCTTCAACTGGACTTTTGGTGGATATGCGCACCATCAGCAGCTCGATGACCACAACGGTGTTTAATCAGACAAGTTGTTCTTCTATTGGTATGTACTCAGGTTTTCTGGTGTTTTAACGATTGTTCCATGAAGTTCATATATGAATGTAGTATTTTGTTTTTAAATGTAGTAAACATTTGTTGCCTCACATCAGGGAGTTTGCTTTGCATGGCTGCAAAATTTATTTGCACATCAACTGGGCTATTGATGGATATGACACACCACCAGCAGCTTGATGACCACAACGGTGTGGAATCAGAGAAGTTGTTTTTCTATTGGTACGTACTCAAGCTTTCTGGTGTTTTAAAGATTGTTCTTTGAAGTTCCATTAAGAACATAGTACTTTGTTTTTAAATGTAGTAAATCTTTGTTGCCTCACATCAGGGAGTCCGCATTGCATGGCTGCAATCTTTTTTTGCACATCAACTGGGCTTTTGATGGATATGACACACCACCAGCAGCTTGATGACCATGACGGTGTGGAATCAAACAAGTTGTTCTTCTATTGGTATGTACTCAGGCTTTTTGTTGTTTTAAAGGTTGTTCCTTGAAAATCTTATAAAAACATAGTACTTTATTTTTAAATGTTATAAATCTTTGTTGTCTCACATCAGGGAGTTCGCATTGGATGGCTGCAATCTTTAATTGCACATCAACTGGGCTTTTGATGGATATAACACACCACCAGCAGCTTGATGACCATGACGGTGTGGAATCAAACAAGTTGTTCGTCTATTGGTATGTACTCAGGCTTTATGTTGTTTTAAAAATTGTTCCTGAAGTTCTTATAAGAATATATTCCTTTATTTTTTAATGTAGTAAATATTTGTTGCCTCACATCAGGGAGTTCGCATTGCATGGCTGCAATCTTCATTTTCCCTTCAACTGGGCTTTTGGTGGATATGCACAGCATCAGGAGCTTGATGAGCCTGACGGTGTGGAATCAGGCAAGTTGTTCTTCTATTGGTATGTACTCAGGCTTTTTGTTGTTATAAACATTGTTCCTTGAAGTTCTTATAAGAACATAGTACTTTGTTTTTAAATGTAATAAATCTTAGTTGCCTCACATCAGGGATTCCCCATTGCATGGCTGCAATCTTTATTTGCACATCAACTGGGCTTTTGATGGATATGACGCACCACCAGAAGCTTCATGACCAGGACGGTGTGGAATCAGACATGTTCTTCTATAGGTATGTACTCAGGCTATGTGTTGTTTTAAAGATTGTTCCTTTAAGTTATCATAAGAACAAAGCACTTTATTTTGAAATGTAGTAAATATTTGCTGCAACACATCAGGGCGTTCGCATTGCATGGCTGCAATCTTTATTTTCCCTTCAACTGGACTTTTGGTGGATATGTGCACCATCAGCAGCTCGATGACCACAACGGTGTTTAATCAGACAAGTTGTTCTTCTATTGGTATGTACTCAGGTTTTCTGGTGTTTTAACGATTGTTCCTTGAAGTTCATATATGAATGTAGTATTTTGTTTTTAAATGTCGTAAACATTTGTTGCCTCACATCAGGGAGTTTGCATTGCATGGCTGCAATGTTTATTTGCACATCAACTGGGCTATTGATGGATATGACACACCACCAGCAGCTTGATGACCACGACGGTGTGGAATCAGAGAAGTTGTTCTTCTATTGGTATGTACTCAAGCTTTCTGGTGTTTTAAAGATTGTTCCTTGAAGTTCCTTTAAGAACATAGTACTTTGTTTTTAAATGTAGTAAATCTTTGTTGCCTCACATCAGGGAGTCCGCATTTCATGGCTGCAATATTTTTTTTGCACATCAACTGGGCTTTTGATGGATATGACACACCACCAGCAGCTTGATGACCACGACGGTGTGGAATCAGACAAGTTGTTCTTCTATTGGTATGTACTCAGGTTTCTGGTGTTTTAAAGATTGTTCCTTGAAGTTGATATAAGAACGTAGTATAATATTTTTAAATGAAGTAAATCTTTGTTGCCTCACATCAGTGAGTCCGCATTGCATGGCTGCAATCTTTATTTGCACATCAACTGGGCTTTTGATGGATATGACACACCACCAGCAGCTTGATGACCATGACGGTGTGGAATCAGACAAGTTGTTCTTCTATTGGTATGTAATCAGCCTTTTTGTTGTTTTAAAGATTGTTCCTTGAAGTTATTATAAGAACATATTACTTTGTTTTTAAATGTAGTAAATATTTGTTGCCTCACATCAGGGAGTTTGCATTGCATGGCTGCAATCTTTATTTGCACATCAACTGGGCTTTCGATGGATATGATACACCACGAGTGGATTGATGACCACGACGGTGTGGAATCAGACAAGTTGTTCTTCTATTGGTATGTACTCAGGCTTTTTGTTGTTTTGAAGATTGTTCGTTGAAGTTCTTATAAGAACATAGTACTTTATTTTTAAATGTAGTAAATCTTTGTTGCCTCACATCAGGGAGTTCGCATTGCATGGCTGAAATCATTATTTGCATATCTACTGGGCTTTTGAGGGATATGACACACCACCAGCAACTTATTGGCCACGACGGTGTGGAATCAGACAAGTTGTTCTTCTATTGGTATGTACTCAGTATCTTTGGTGTTTTAAAGGTTGTTCCTTGGAATTCATGTAAGAAAATAGTATTTTATTTTTAAATGTAGTAAATCTTTGTTGTCTCACATAAGGGAGTTCGCATTCCATCAACTGGGCTTTCGATGGATATGACACACCACCAGCAGCTTGATGACCACGACGGTGTGGAATCAGACATGTTGTTCTTCTATTGGTATGTACTCAAGTTTTCTGGTGTCTTATAGAATGTTCCTTGAAGTTCTTTTAAGAAAAAATCTTATAAAAACATAGTACTTTATGTTAAAATGTTGTTAATCTTTGTTTTCTCACATCAGGGAGTCCGCATTGCATGGCTGCAATCTTTATTTGCACATCAACTGGGCTTTTGATGGATATGACACACCACCAGCAGCTTGATGACCACGACGGTGTGGAATCAGACAAGTTGTTCTCCTATTGGTATGTACTCAGGTTTCTGGTGTTTTAAAAATTGTTCCTTGTAGTTGATATAAGAACGTAGTATTTTATTTTTAAATGTAGTAAATCTTTGTTGCCTCACATCAGGGAGTCCGCATTGCATGGCTGCAATCTTTATTTGCACATCAACTGGGCTTTTGATGGATATGACACACCACCAGCAGACTGATGACCATGACAGTGTGGAATCAGACAAGTTGTTCTTCTATTGGTATGTACTCAGGCTTTTTGTTGTTTTGAAGATTGTTCGTTGAAGTTCTTATAAGAACATAGTACTTTATTTTTAAATGTAGTAAATCTTTGTTGCCTCACATCAGGGAGTTCGCATTGCATGGCTGAAATCATTATTTGCATATCTACTGGGCTTTTGAGGGATATGACACACCACCAGCAACTTATTGGCCACGACGGTGTGGAATCAGACAAGTTGTTCTTCTATTGGTATGTACTCAGTATCTTTGGTGTTTTAAAGGTTGTTCCTTGGAATTCATGTAAGAAAATAGTATTTTATTTTTAAATGTAGTAAATCTTTGTTGTCTTACATAATGGAGTTCGCATTCCATATCTGCAATCTATATTTTCCCTTCAACTGGGCTTTTGGTGGATATGCACACCATAACCAGCTCAATGAGCCCGACGGTGTGGAATCGGACAAGTTGTTCTTCTATTTGTATGTACTCAGGCTTTCTGGTGTTTTAAAGATTGTTCGTTGAAGTTCTTTTAAGAACATAGTACTTTGTTTTTAAATGTAGTAAATCTTTGTTGCCTCACATCAGGGAGTCCGCATTGCATGGCTGCAATATTTATTTGCACATCATCTGGGCTTTTGATGGATATGAGACACCACCAGAAGCTTGATGACCACGACGGTGTGGAATCAGACATGTTCCTCTATTGGAATGTGCTCAGGCTTTTTGTTGTTTTAAAGATTGTTCCTTGAAAATCTTATAAAAACATAGTACTTTATGTTTAAATGTTGTTAATCTTTGTTGTCTCACATCAGGGAGTCCGCATTGCATGGCTGCAATCTTTATTTGCACATCAACTGTGCTTTTGATGGATATGACACACCACCAGCAGCTTGATGACCACGACGGTGTGGAATCAGACAAGTTGTTCTTCTATTGGTATGTACTCAGGTTTCTGGTGTTTTAAAGATTGTTCCTTGAAGTTCATATAAGAACGTAGTATTTTGATTTTAAATGTAGTAAATCTTTGTTGCCTCACATCAGGGAGTTTGCATTGCATGGCTGCAATCTTTATTTTCCCTTCAACTGGACTTTTGGTGGATATGCACACCATCAGCAGCTTGATGACCACGACGGTGTTTAATCAGAGAAGTTGTTCTTCTATTGGTATGTACTCAGGATTTCTGGTGTTTTAACGATTGTTCCTTGAACTTCATATATGAACGTAGTATTTTGATTTTAAATGTAGTAAATCTTTGTTGCCTCACATCAGGGAGTTTGCATTGCATGGCTGCAATCTTTATTTTCCCTTCAACTGGACTTTTGATGGATATGACACACAACCAGCAGCTTGATGACCACGACGGTGTGTAATCAGACAAGTTGTTCTTCTATTGGTATGTACTCGGGTTTCTGGTGTTTTAAAGATTGTTCCTTGAAGTTGATATAAGAACATAGTACTTTATTTTTAAATGTAGTAATTCTTTGTTGCCTCACATCAGGGAGTTCGCATTGCATGGCTGCAATCTTTATTTGCATATCTACTCGGCTTTTGAAGGATATGACACACCACCAGCAGCTTATTGACAACGACGGTGTGGAATCAGACAATTTGTTCTTCTATTGGTATGTACTCAGGCTTTCTGGTATTTTAAAGATTTTTCCTTGGAATTCATGTAAGAAAATAGTATTTTATTTTTAAATGTAGTAAATCTTTGTTGCCTCACATCAGGGAGTCCGCATTGCATGGCTGCAATCTTTTTTTGCACATCAACTGGGCTTTTGATGGATATGACACACCACCAGCAGCTTGATGACCATGACGGTGTGGAATCAAACAAGTTGTTCTTCTATTGGTATGTACTCAGGCTTTTTGTTGTTTTAAAGGTTGTTCCTTGAAAATCTTATAAAAACATAGTACTTTATTTTTAAATGTTATAAATCTTTGTTGTCTCACATCAGGGAGTTCGCATTGGATGGCTGCAATCTTTAATTGCACATCAACTGGGCTTTTGATGGATATAACACACCACCAGCAGCTTGATGACCATGACGGTGTGGAATCAAACAAGTTGTTCGTCTATTGGTATGTACTCAGGCTTTATGTTGTTTTAAAAATTGTTCCTGAAGTTCTTATAAGAATATATTCCTTTATTTTTTAATGTAGTAAATATTTGTTGCCTCACATCAGGGAGTTCGCATTGCATGGCTGCAATCTTCATTTTCCCTTCAACTGGGCTTTTGGTGGATATGCACAGCATCAGGAGCTTGATGAGCCTGACGGTGTGGAATCAGGCAAGTTGTTCTTCTATTGGTATGTACTCAGGCTTTTTGTTGTTATAAACATTGTTCCTTGAAGTTCTTATAAGAACATAGTACTTTGTTTTTAAATGTAATAAATCTTAGTTGCCTCACATCAGGGATTCCCCATTGCATGGCTGCAATCTTTATTTGCACATCAACTGGGCTTTTGATGGATATGACGCACCACCAGAAGCTTCATGACCAGGACGGTGTGGAATCAGACATGTTCTTCTATAGGTATGTACTCAGGCTATGTGTTGTTTTAAAGATTGTTCCTTTAAGTTATCATAAGAACAAAGCACTTTATTTTGAAATGTAGTAAATATTTGCTGCAACACATCAGGGCGTTCGCATTGCATGGCTGCAATCTTTATTTTCCCTTCAACTGGACTTTTGGTGGATATGTGCACCATCAGCAGCTCGATGACCACAACGGTGTTTAATCAGACAAGTTGTTCTTCTATTGGTATGTACTCAGGTTTTCTGGTGTTTTAACGATTGTTCCTTGAAGTTCATATATGAATGTAGTATTTTGTTTTTAAATGTCGTAAACATTTGTTGCCTCACATCAGGGAGTTTGCATTGCATGGCTGCAATGTTTATTTGCACATCAACTGGGCTATTGATGGATATGACACACCACCAGCAGCTTGATGACCACGACGGTGTGGAATCAGAGAAGTTGTTCTTCTATTGGTATGTACTCAAGCTTTCTGGTGTTTTAAAGATTGTTCCTTGAAGTTCCTTTAAGAACATAGTACTTTGTTTTTAAATGTAGTAAATCTTTGTTGCCTCACATCAGGGAGTCCGCATTTCATGGCTGCAATATTTTTTTTGCACATCAACTGGGCTTTTGATGGATATGACACACCACCAGCAGCTTGATGACCACGACGGTGTGGAATCAGACAAGTTGTTCTTCTATTGGTATGTACTCAGGTTTCTGGTGTTTTAAAGATTGTTCCTTGAAGTTGATATAAGAACGTAGTATAATATTTTTAAATGAAGTAAATCTTTGTTGCCTCACATCAGTGAGTCCGCATTGCATGGCTGCAATCTTTATTTGCACATCAACTGGGCTTTTGATGGATATGACACACCACCAGCAGCTTGATGACCATGACGGTGTGGAATCAGACAAGTTGTTCTTCTATTGGTATGTAATCAGCCTTTTTGTTGTTTTAAAGATTGTTCCTTGAAGTTATTATAAGAACATATTACTTTGTTTTTAAATGTAGTAAATATTTGTTGCCTCACATCAGGGAGTTTGCATTGCATGGCTGCAATCTTTATTTGCACATCAACTGGGCTTTCGATGGATATGATACACCACGAGTGGATTGATGACCACGACGGTGTGGAATCAGACAAGTTGTTCTTCTATTGGTATGTACTCAGGCTTTTTGTTGTTTTGAAGATTGTTCGTTGAAGTTCTTATAAGAACATAGTACTTTATTTTTAAATGTAGTAAATCTTTGTTGCCTCACATCAGGGAGTTCGCATTGCATGGCTGAAATCATTATTTGCACATCTACTGGGCTTTTGAGGGTATGACACACCACCAGCAACTTATTGGCCACGACGGTGTGGAATCAGACAAGTTGTTCTTCTATTGGTATGTACTCAGTATCTTTGGTGTTTTAAAGGTTGTTCCTTGGAATTCATGTAAGAAAATAGTATTTTATTTTTAAATGTAGTAAATCTTTGTTGTCTCACATAAGGGAGTTCGCATTCCATCAACTGGGCTTTCGATGGATATGACACACCACCAGCAGCTTGATGACCACGACGGTGTGGAATCAGACATGTTGTTCTTCTATTGGTATGTACTCAAGTTTTCTGGTGTCTTATAGAATGTTCCTTGAAGTTCTTTTAAGAAAAAATCTTATAAAAACATAGTACTTTATGTTAAAATGTTGTTAATCTTTGTTTTCTCACATCAGGGAGTCCGCATTGCATGGCTGCAATCTTTATTTGCACATCAACTGGGCTTTTGATGGATATGACACACCACCAGCAGCTTGATGACCACGACGGTGTGGAATCAGACAAGTTGTTCTCCTATTGGTATGTACTCAGGTTTCTGGTGTTTTAAAAATTGTTCCTTGTAGTTGATATAAGAACGTAGTATTTTATTTTTAAATGTAGTAAATCTTTGTTGCCTCACATCAGGGAGTCCGCATTGCATGGCTGCAATCTTTATTTGCACATCAACTGGGCTTTTGATGGATATGACACACCACCAGCAGACTGATGACCATGACAGTGTGGAATCAGACAAGTTGTTCTTTTATTGGTATGTACTCAGCCTTTTTATTGTTTTAAAGATTGTTCCTTGAAGTTATTATAAGAACATATTACTTTGTTTTTAAATGTAGTAAATATTTGTTGCCTCACATCAGGGAGTTTGCATTGCATGGCTGCAATCTTTATTTGCACATCAACTGGGCTTACGATGGATATGATACACCACGAGTGGATTGATGACCACGACGGTGTGGAATCAGACAAGTTGTTCTTCTATTGGTATGTACTCAGGCTTTTTGTTGTTTTGAAGATTGTTCGTTGAAGTTCTTATAAGAACATAGTACTTTATTTTTAAATGTAGTAAATCTTTGTTGCCTCACATCAGGGAGTTCGCATTGCATGGCTGAAATCATTATTTGCATATCTACTGGGCTTTTGAGGGATATGACACACCACCAGCAACTTATTGGCCACGACGGTGTGGAATCAGACAAGTTGTTCTTCTATTGGTATGTACTCAGTATCTTTGGTGTTTTAAAGGTTGTTCCTTGGAATTCATGTAAGAAAATAGTATTTTATTTTTAAATGTAGTAAATCTTTGTTGTCTTACATAATGGAGTTCGCATTCCATATCTGCAATCTATATTTTCCCTTCAACTGGGCTTTTGGTGGATATGCACACCATAACCAGCTCAATGAGCCCGACGGTGTGGAATCGGACAAGTTGTTCTTCTATTTGTATGTACTCAGGCTTTCTGGTGTTTTAAAGATTGTTCGTTGAAGTTCTTTTAAGAACATAGTACTTTGTTTTTAAATGTAGTAAATCTTTGTTGCCTCACATCAGGGAGTCCGCATTGCATGGCTGCATTATTTATTTGCACATCATCTGGGCTTTTGATGGATATGAGACACCACCAGAAGCTTGATGACCACGACGGTGTGGAATCAGACATGTTCCTCTATTGGAATGTGCTCAGGCTTTTTGTTGTTTTAAAGATTGTTCCTTGAAAATCTTATAAAAACATAGTACTTTATGTTTAAATGTTGTTAATCTTTGTTGTCTCACATCAGGGAGTCCGCATTGCATGGCTGCAATCTTTATTTGCACATCAACTGTGCTTTTGATGGATATGACACACCACCAGCAGCTTGATGACCACGACGGTGTGGAATCAGACAAGTTGTTCTTCTATTGGTATGTACTCAGGTTTCTGGTGTTTTAAAGATTGTTCCTTGAAGTTCATATAAGAACGTAGTATTTTGATTTTAAATGTAGTAAATCTTTGTTGCCTCACATCAGGGAGTTTGCATTGCATGGCTGCAATCTTTATTTTCCCTTCAACTGGACTTTTGGTGGATATGCACACCATCAGCAGCTTGATGACCACGACGGTGTTTAATCAGAGAAGTTGTTCTTCTATTGGTATGTACTCAGGATTTCTGGTGTTTTAACGATTGTTCCTTGAACTTCATATATGAACGTAGTATTTTGATTTTAAATGTAGTAAATCTTTGTTGCCTCACATCAGGGAGTTTGCATTGCATGGCTGCAATCTTTATTTTCCCTTCAACTGGACTTTTGATGGATATGACACACAACCAGCAGCTTGATGACCACGACGGTGTGTAATCAGACAAGTTGTTCTTCTATTGGTATGTACTCGGGTTTCTGGTGTTTTAAAGATTGTTCCTTGAAGTTGATATAAGAACATAGTACTTTATTTTTAAATGTAGTAATTCTTTGTTGCCTCACATCAGGGAGTTCGCATTGCATGGCTGCAATCTTTATTTGCATATCTACTCGGCTTTTGAAGGATATGACACACCACCAGCAGCTTATTGACAACGACGGTGTGGAATCAGACAATTTGTTCTTCTATTGGTATGTACTCAGGCTTTCTGGTATTTTAAAGATTTTTCCTTGGAATTCATGTAAGAAATTAGTATTTTATTTTTAAATGTAGTAAATCTTTGTTGTCTCACATAAGGGAGTTCGCATTCCATGGCTGCAATCTTTATTTTCCCTTCAACTGGACTTTTGGTGGATATGCACACCATAACCAGCTCAATGAGCCCGACGGTGTGGAATCAGACAAGTTGTTCTTCTATTGGTATGTACTCAGGCTTTCTGGTATTTTAAAGATTGTTCCTTGAAGTTCATATAAGAACGTAGTATTTTGTTTTTAAATGTAGTATATCTTTGTTCCCTCAAATCAGGGAGTCCGCATTGCATGACTGCAATCTTTATTTGCACATCAACTGGGCTTTTGATGGATATGACACACCACCAGCAGCTTGATCACCACGACGGTGTGGAATCGGAGAAGTTGTTCTTCTTTTGGTATGTACTCAGGTTTCTGGTTTTTTAAAGATTGTTCCTTGAAGTTGATATAAGAACGTAGTATTTTATTTTTAAATGTAGTAAATCTTTGTTGCCTCACATCAGGGAGTCCGCATTGTATGGCTGCAATCTTTATTTGCATATCAACTGGGCTTTTGATGGATATGACACACCACCAGCAGATTGATGACCATGACGGTGTGGAATCAGACAAGTTGTTCTTCTATTGGTATGTACTCAGGCTTTTTGTTGTTTTAAAGATTGTTCCTTGAAGTACTTATAAGAACATATTACTTTGTTTTTAAATGTAGTAAATATTTGTTGACTCACATCAGGGAGTTTGCATTGCATGGCTGCAATCTTTAGTTGCACATCAACTGGGCTTTCGATGGATATGATACACCACGAGTGGATTGATGACCACGACGGTGTGGAATCAGACAAGTTGTTCTTCTATTGGTATGTACTCAGGCTTTTTGTTGTTTTGAAGATTGTTCATTGAAGTTCTTATAAGAACATAGTACTTTATTTTTAAATGTAGTAAATCTTAGTTGCCTCACATCAGGGAGTCCACATTGCATGGCTGCAATCTTTATTTGCACATCAACTGGGCTTTTGATAGATATGGCGAACCACCAGCAGCATGTTGACCACGACAGTGTGGAATCAGAGAAGTTGTTCTTCTATTGGTGTGTACTCAGGCTTTTTGTTGTTTTAAAGATTGTTCCTTGAATTTCTTATAAGAACATAGCACTTTGTTTTTAAATGTAGTAAATCTTTGTTGCCTTACATCAGGGGGTTCGCATTGCATGGCTCCAATCTTTATTTTCCCTTCAACTAGGCTTCTGGTGGATAAGCACACCATCAGCAACTCGATGACCACGGCGGTGTGGAATCAGATAAGTTGTTCTTCTATTGGTATTTACTCAGGCTTTATAGTGTTTTAAAGATTCTTCTTTGAAGTTCACATAAGAAAGTATTATGTTATTTTTAAAGGAAGTATATCTTCGATGCCTTACAGTAGAGAGTTCGCATTGCATGTTTGCAATCTTTATTTGTCCATCAACTGGGCTTTTGATGGATATGACACACCACCAGCAGCATGATGACCACGACGGTGTGGAATCAGACAAGTTGTTCTTCTATTGGTATGTACTCAGGTTTCTGGTGTTTTAAAGATTGTTCCTTGAAGTTGATATAAGATGGTAGTATTTTATTTTTAAATGTAGTAAATCTTTGTTGCCTCACATCAGGGAGTCCGCATTGCATGGCTGCAATCTTTATTTGTACATCAACTGGGCTTTCGATGGATATGACACACCACCAGAAACTTGACGACCACGACTGTGTGGAATCAGACATGTTGTTCTTCTATTGGTATGTACTCAGGCTTTTTGTTGTTATAAAGATTGTTCCTTGAAGTTCTTATAAGAACATAGTACTTTATTTTTAAATGTAGTAAACATTTGTTGCCTCACATCAGGGAGTTTGCATTGTATGAATGCAATCTTTATTTGCACATCAACTGGGCTTTTGATGGATGTGACACACCACCAGCAGCTTGATGACCACGACGGTGTGGAATCAGACAAGCTGTCTTTCTATTTGTATGTACTCAGCTTCCTGGTGTTTTAAAGATTGTTCCTTGAATTTATTATAAGAATGTAGTATTTTATTTTTAAATGTAGTAAATCTTTGTTGCCTCACATCAGGGAGTCAGCGTTGCATGGCTGCAATCTTTATTTGCACATCAACTGGGCTTTTGACGGATATGACACACCACCAGCAGCTTGATGACCATGATGGTGTGGAATCAGACAAGTTGTTCTTCTATTCGTATGTACTCAGCCTTTTTGTTGTTTTAAAGATTGTTCCTTGAAGTTCTTATAAGAACATATTATTTTGTTTTCAAATGTAGTAAATATTTGTTGAATCACAACAGGGAGTTTGCATTGCATGGCTGCAATCTTTATTTGCACATCAACTGGGCTTTCGATGGATATGATACACCACGAGTGGATTGATGACGACGACGGTGTGGAATCAGACAAGTTGTTCTTCTATTGGTATGTACTCAGGCTTTTTGTTGTTTTGAAGATTGTTCGTTGAAGTTCTTATAAGAACATAGTACTTTATTTTTAAATGTAGTAAATCTTAGTTGCCTCACATCAGGGAGTCCGCATTGCATGACTGCAATATTTATTTGCACATCAACTGGGCTTTTGATGGATATGACACACCACCAGCAGCTTGATGACCACGAAGGTTTGGAATCAGACAAGTTGTTCTTCTATTGGTATGTACTCATGCTTTCTGGTGTTTTAAAGCTTGTTCCTTGAAGTTCATATAAGAACGTTGTATATTGTTTTTAAATGTAGTAAATCTTTGTGCCTCACATCAGGGAGTTTGCATAGCATGGCTGCAATCTTTATTTTCCCTTCAACTGGACTTTTGGTGGATATGCGCACCATCAGCAGCTCGATGACCACAACGGTGTTTAATCAGACAAGTTGTTCTTCTATTGGTATGTACTCAGGTTTTCTGGTGTTTTAACGATTGTTCCTTGAAGTTCATATATGAATGTAGTATTTTGTTTTTAAATGTAGTAAACATTTGTTGCCTCACATCAGGGAGTTTGCTTTGCATGGCTGCAATATTTATTTGCACATCAACTGGGCTATTGATGGATATGAGACACCACCAGCAGCTTGATGACCACAACGGTGTGGAATCAGAGAAGTTGTTTTTCTATTGGTATGTACTCAAGCTTTCTGGTGTTTTAAAGATTGTTCCTTGAAGTTCCATTAAGAACATAGTACTTTGTTTTTAAATGTAGTAAATCTTTGTTGCCTCACATCAGGGAGTCCGCATTGCATGGCTGCAATCTATTTTTGCACATCAACTGGGCTTTTGATGGATATGACACACCACCAGCAGCTTGATGACCATGACGATGTGGAATCAAACAAGTTGTTCTTCTATTGGTATGTACTCAGGCTTTTTGTTGTTTTAAAGGTTGTTCCTTGAAAATCTTATAAAAACATAGTACTTTATTTTTAAATGTTATAAATCTTTGTTGTCTCACATCAGGGAGTTCGCATTGCATGGCTGCAATCTTTATTTGCATATCAACTGGGCTTTTGATGGATATAACACACCACCAGCAGCTTGATGACCATGACGGTGTGGTATCAAACAAGTTGTTCGTCTATTGGTATGTACTCAGGCTTTATGTTGTTTTAAAGATTGTTCCTGAAGTTCTTATAAGAATATATTCCTTTATTTTTTAATGTAGTAAATATTTGTTGCCTCACATCAGGGAGTTCGCATTGCATGGCTGCAATCTTTATTTTCCCTTCAACTGGGCTTTTGGTGGATATGCACAGCATCAGCAGCTTGATGAGCCTGACGGTGTGGAATCAGGCAAGTTGTTCTTCTATTGGTATGTACTCAGGCTTTTTGTTGTTATAAACATTGTTCCTTGAAGTTCTTATAAGAACATAGTACTTTGTTTTTAAATGTAATAAATCTTAGTTGCCTCACATCAGGGATTCCCCATTGCATGGCTGCAATCTTTATTTGCACATCAACTGGGCTTTTGATGGATATGACGCACCACCAGAAGCTTGATGACCACGACGGTGTGGAATCAGACATGTTCCTCTATTGGAATGTACTCAGGCTTTTTGTTGTTTTAAAGATTGTTCCTTGAAAATCTTATAAAAACATAGTACTTTATGTTTAAATGTTGTTAATCTTTGTTGTCTCACATCAGGGAGTCCGCATTGCATGGCTGCAATCTTTATTTGCACATCAACTGTGCTTTTGATGGATATGACACACCACCAGCAGCTTGATGACCACGACGGTGTGGAATCAGACAAGTTGTTCTTCTATTGGTATGTACTCAGGTTTCTGGTGTTTTAAAGATTGTTCCTTGAAGTTCATATAAGAACGTAGTATTTTGATTTTAAATGTAGTAAATCTTTGTTGCCTCACATCAGGGAGTTTGCATTGCATGGCTGCAATCTTTATTTTCCCTTCAACTGGACTTTTGGTGGATATGCACACCATCAGCAGCTTGATGACCACGATGGTGTTTAATCAGAGAAGTTGTTCTTCTATTGGTATGTACTCAGGATTTCTGGTGTTTTAACGATTGTTCCTTGAACTTCATATATGAACGTAGTATTTTGATTTTAAATGTAGTAAATCTTTGTTGCCTCACATCAGGGAGTTTGCATTGCATGGCTGCAATTTTTATTTTGCCTTCAACTGGACTTTTGATGGATATGACACACAACCAGCAGCTTGATGACCACGACGGTGTGTAATCAGACAAGTTGTTCTTCTATTGGTATGTACTCGGGTTTCTGGTGTTTTAAAGATTGTTCCTTGAAGTTGATATAAGAACATAGTACTTTATTTTTAAATGTAGTAATTCTTTGTTGCCTCACATCAGGGAGTTCGCATTGCATGGCTGCAATCTTTATTTGCATATCTACTCGGCTTTTGAAGGATATGACACACCACCAGCAGCTTATTGACAACGACGGTGTGGAATCAGACAATTTGTTCTTCTATTGGTATGTACTCAGGCTTTCTGGTATTTTAAAGATTTTTCCTTGGAATTCATGTAAGAAAATAGTATTTTATTTTTAAATGTAGTAAATCTTTGTTGTCTCACATAAGGGCGTTCGCATTCCATGGCTGCAATCTTTATTTTCCCTTCAACTGGACTTTTGGTGGATATGCACACCATAACCAGCTCAATGAGCCCGACGGTGTGGAATCGGACAAGTAGTTCTTCTATTGGTATGTACTCAGGCTTTCTGGTATTTTAAAGATTGTTCCTTGAAGTTCATATAAGAACGTAGTATTTTGTTTTTAAATGTAGTATATCTTTGTTCCCTCAAATCAGGGAGTCAGCATTGCATGACTGCAATCTTTATTTGCACATCAACTGGGCTTTTGATGGATATGACACACCACCAGCAGCTTGATCACCACGACGGTGTGGAATCGGAGAAGTTGTTCTTCTTTTGGTATGTACTCAGGTTTCTGGTTTTTTAAAGATTGTTCCTTGAAGTTGATATAAGAACGTAGTATTTTATTTTTAAATGTAGTAAATCTTTGTTGCCTCACATCAGGGAGTCGCATTGTATGGCTGCAATCTTTATTTGCATATCAACTGGGCTTTTGATGGATATGACACACCACCAGCAGATTGATGACCATGACGGTGTGGAATCAGACAAGTTGTTCTTCTATTGGTATGTACTCAGGCTTTTTGTTGTTTTAAAGATTGTTCCTTGAAGTACTTATAAGAACATATTACTTTGTTTTTAAATGTAGTAAATATTTGTTGACTCACATCAGGGAGTTTGCATTGCATGGCTGCAATCTTTAGTTGCACATCAACTGGGCTTTCGATGGATATGATACACCACGAGTGGATTGATGACCACGACGGTGTGGAATCAGACAAGTTGTTCTTCTATTGGTATGTACTCAGGCTTTTTGTTGTTTTGAAGATTGTTCATTGAAGTTCTTATAAGAACATAGTACTTTATTTTTATATGTAGTAAATCTTAGTTGCCTCACATCAGGGAGTCCACATTGCATGGCTGCAATCTTTATTTGCACATCAACTGGGCTTTTGATAGATATGACGAACCACCAGCAGCATGTTGACCACGACAGTGTGGAATCAGACAAGTTGTTCTTCTATTGGTGTGTACTCAGGCTTTTTGTTGTTTTAAAGATTGTTCCTTGAAGTTCTTATAAGAACATAGCACTTTGTTTTTAAATGTAGTAAATCTTTGTTGCCTTACATCAGGGGGTTCACATTGCATGGCTCCAATCTTTATTTTCCCTTCAACTAGGCTTCTGGTGGATAAGCACACCATCAGCAACTCGATGACCACGGCGGTGTAGAATCAGATAAGCTGTTCTTCTATTGGTATTTACTCAGGCTTTATAGTGTTTTAAAGATTCTTCTTTGAAGTTCACATAAGAAAGTATTATGTTATTTTTAAAGGAAGTAAATCTTCGATGCCTTACAGTAGAGAGTTCGCATTGCATGTTTGCAATCTTTATTTGTCCATCAACTGGGCTTTTGATGGATATCACACACCACCAGCAGCATGATGACCACGACGGTGTGGAATCAGACAAGTTGTTCTTCTATTGGTATGTACTCAGGTTTCTGGTGTTTTAAAGATTGTTCCTTGAAGTTGATATAAGATGGTAGTATTTTATTTTTAAATGTAGTAAATCTTTGTTGCCTCACATCAGGGAGTCCGCATTGCATGGCTGCAATCTTTATTTGCACATCAACTGGGCTTTTGACGGATATGACACACCACCAGCAGCTTGATGACCATGATGGTGTGGAATCAGACAAGTTGTTCTTCTATTCGTATGTACTCAGCCTTTTTGTTGTTTTAAAGATTGTTCCTTGAAGTTCTTATAAGAACATATTATTTTGTTTTCAAATGTAGTAAATATTTGTTGAATCACATCAGGGAGTTTGCATTGCATGGCTGCAATCTTTATTTGCACATCAACTGGGCTTTCGATGGATATGATACACCACGAGTGGATTGATGACCACGACGGTGTGGAATCAGACAAGTTGTTCTTCTATTGGTATGTACTCAGGCTTTTTGTTGTTTTGAAGATTGTTCGTTGAAGTTCTTATAAGAACATAGTACTTTATTTTTAAATGTAGTAAATCTTAGTTGCCTCACATCAGGGAGTCCGCATTGCATGACTGCAATATTTATTTGCACATCAACTGGGCTTTTGATGGATATGACACACCACCAGCAGCTTGATGACCATGAAGGTTTGGAATCAGACAAGTTGTTCTTCTATTGGTATGTACTCATGCTTTCTGGTGTTTTAAAGCTTGTTCCTTGAAGTTCATATAAGAACGTTGTATATTGTTTTTAAATGTAGTAAATCTTTGTGCCTCACATCAGGGAGTTTGCATAGCATGGCTGCAATCTTTATTTTCCCTTCAACTGGACTTTTGGTGGATATGCGCACCATCAGCAGCTCGATGACCACAACGGTGTTTAATCAGACAAGTTGTTCTTCTATTGGTATGTACTCAGGTTTTCTGGTGTTTTAACGATTGTTCCTTGAAGTTCATATATGAATGTAGTATTTTGTTTTTAAATGTAGTAAACATTTGTTGCCTCACATCAGGGAGTTTGCTTTGCATGGCTGCAATATTTATTTGCACATCAACTGGGCTATTGATGGATATGACACACCACCAGCAGCTTGATGACCACAACGGTGTGGAATCAGAGAAGTTGTTTTTCTATTGGTATGTACTCAAGCTTTCTGGTGTTTTAAAGATTGTTCCTTGAAGTTCCATTAAGAACATAGTACTTTGTTTTTAAATGTAGTAAATCTTTGTTGCCTCACATCAGGGAGTCCGCATTGCATGGCTGCAATCTTTTTTTGCACATCAACTGGGCTTTTGATGGATATGACACACCACCAGCAGCTTGATGACCATGACGGTGTGGAATCAAACAAGTTGTTCTTCTATTGGTATGTACTCAGGCTTTTTGTTGTTTTAAAGGTTGTTCCTTGAAAATCTTATAAAAACATAGTACTTTATTTTTAAATGTTATAAATCTTTGTTGTCTCACATCAGGGAGTTCGCATTGCATGGCTGCAATCTTTATTTGCATATCAACTGGGCTTTTGATGGATATAACACACCACCAGCAGCTTGATGACCATGACGGTGTGGAATCAAACAAGTTGTTCGTCTATTGGTATGTACTCAGGCTTTATGTTGTTTTAAAGATTGTTCCTGAAGTTCTTATAAGAATATATTCCTTTATTTTTTAATGTAGTAAATATTTGTTGCCTCACATCAGGGAGTTCGCATTGCATGGCTGCAATCTTTATTTTCCCTTCAACTGGGCTTTTGGTGGATATGCACAGCATCAGCAGCTTGATGAGCCTGACGGTGTGGAATCAGGCAAGTTGTTCTTCTATTGGTATGTACTCAGGCTTTTTGTTGTTATAAACATTGTTCCTTGAAGTTCTTATAAGAACATAGTACTTTGTTTTTAAATGTAATAAATCTTAGTTGCCTCACATCAGGGATTCCCCATTGCATGGCTGCAATCTTTATTTGCACATCAACTGGGCTTTTGATGGATATGACGCACCACCAGAAGCTTCATGACCACGACGGTGTGGAATCAGACATGTTCTTCTATAGGTATGTACTCAGGCTATGTGTTGTTTTAAAGATTGTTCCTTTAAGTTATCATAAGAACAAAGCACTTTATTTTGAAATGTAGTAAATCTTTGCTGCAACACATCAGGGCGTTCGCATTGCATGGCTGCAATCTTTATTTTCCCTTCAACTGGACTTTTGGTGGATATGTGCACCATCAGCAGCTCGATGACCACAACGGTGTTTAATCAGACAAGTTGTTCTTCTATTGGTATGTACTCAGGTTTTCTGGTGTTTTAACGATTGTTCCTTGAAGTTCATATATGAATGTAGTATTTTGTTTTTAAATGTCGTAAACATTTGTTGCCTCACATCAGGGAGTTTGCATTGCATGGCTGCAATGTTTATTTGCACATCAACTGGGCTATTGATGGATATGACACACCACCAGCAGCTTGATGACCACGACGGTGTGGAATCAGAGAAGTTGTTCTTCTATTGGTATGTACTCAAGCTTTCTGGTGTTTTAAAGATTGTTCCTTGAAGTTCCTTTAAGAACATAGTACTTTGTTTTTAAATGTAGTAAATCTTTGTTGCCTCACATCAGGAAGTCCGCATTTCATGGCTGCAATATTTTTTTTGCACATCAACTGGGCTTTTGATGGATATGACACACCACCAGCAGCTTGATGACCACGACGGTGTGGAATCAGACAAGTTGTTCTTCTATTGGTATGTACTCAGGTTTCTGGTGTTTTAAAGATTGTTCCTTGAAGTTGATATAAGAACGTAGTATAATATTTTTAAATGTAGTAAATCTTTGTTGCCTCACATCAGTGAGTCTGCATTGCATGGCTGCAATCTTTATTTGCACATCAACTGGGCTTTTGATGGATATGACACACCACCAGCAGCTTGATGACCACGACGGTGTGGAATCAGACAAGTTGTTCTCCTATTGGTATGTACTCAGGTTTCTGGTGTTTTAAAAATTGTTCCTTGTAGTTGATATAAGAACGTAGTATTTTATTTTTAAATGTAGTAAATCTTTGTTGCCTCACATCAGGGAGTCCGCATTGCATGGCTGCAATCTTTATTTGCACATCAACTGGGCTTTTGACGGATATGACACACCACCAGCAGACTGATGACCATGACAGTGTGGAATCAGACAAGTTGTTCTTTTATTGGTATGTACTCAGCCTTTTTGTTGTTTTAAAGATTGTTCCTTGAAGTACTTATAATAACATATTACTTTGTTTTTAAATGTAGTAAATATTTGTTGCCTCACATCAGGGAGTTTGCATTGCATGGCTGCAATCTTTATTTGCACGTCAACTGGACTTTCGATGGATATGATACACCACGAGTGGATTGATGACCACGATGGTGTGGAATCAGACAAATTGTTCTTCTATTGGTATGTACTCAGGCTTTTTGTAGTTTTGAAGATTGTTCGTTGAAGTTCTTATAAGATCATAGTACTTTATTTTTAAATGTAGTAAATCTTTGTTGCCTCACATCAGGGAGTTCACATTGCATGGCTGCAATCTTTATTTGCATATCTACTGGGCTTTTGAAGGATATGACACACCACCAGCAGCTCATTGACCACGACGGTGTGGAATCAGACAAGTTGTTCTTCTATTGGTATGTACTCAGTCTCTTTGGAGTTTCAAAGGTTGTTCCTTGGAATTCATGTAAGAAAATAGTATTTTATTTTTAAATGTAGTAAATCTTTGTTGTCTCACATAATGGAGTTCGCATTCCATTTCTGCAATCTTTATTTTCCCTTCAACTGGGCTTTTGGTGGATATGCACACCATAACCAGCTCAATGAGCCCGACGGTGTGGAATCGGACAAGTTGTTCTTCTATTGGTATGTACTCAGGCTTTCTGGTGTTTTAAAGATTGTTCGTTGAAGTTCTTTTAAGAACATAGTACTTTGTTTTTAAATGTAGTAAATCTTTGTTGCCTCACATCAGGGAGTCCGCATTGCATGGCTGCAATATTTATTTGCACATCATCTGGGCTTTCGATGGATATGAGACACCACCAGAAGCTTGATGACCACGACGGTGTGGAATCAGACATGTTCCTCTATTGGAATGTACTCAGGCTTTTTGTTGTTTTAAAGATTGTTCCCTGAAAATCTTATAAAAACATAGTACTTTATGTTTAAATGTTGTTAATCTTTGTTGTCTCACATCAGGGAGTTCGCATTGCATACCTGCAATCTTTATTTGCACATCAACTGGGCTTTTGATGGATATGACACACCACCAGCAGCTTGATGACCATGACGGTGTGGAATCAAACAAGTTGTTCTTCTATTGGTATGTACTCAGGCTTTTTGTTGTTTTAAACATTGTTCCTTGAAAATCTTATAAAAACATAGTACTTTATTCTTAAATGATGTAAATCTTTGTTGTCTCACATAAGGGAGTTCGCATTGCATGACTGCAATCTTTATTTGCACATCAACTGGGCTTTTGATGGATATGACACACCACCAGCAGCTTGATGACCATGACGGTGTGGAATCAGACAAGTTGTTCTTCTATTGGTATGTACTCAGCCTTTTTGTTGTTTGAAAGATTGTTCCTTGAAGTTCTTATGAGAACATATTACTTTGTTTTTAAATGTAGTAAATATTTGTAGCCTCACATCAGGGAGTTTGCATTGCATGGCTGCAATCTTTATTTGCACATCAACTGGGCTTTCGATGGATATGATACACCACGAGTGGATTGATGACCACGACGGTGTGGAATCAGACAAGTTGTTTTTCTATTGGTATGTACTCAGGCTTTTTGTTGTTTTTGAAGATTGTTCGTTGAAGTTCTTATAAGAACATAGTACTTTATTTTTAAATGTAGTAAATCTTTGTTGCCTCACATCAGAGAGTTCGCATTGCATGTCTGCAATCTTTATTTGCATATCTACTGGGCTTTTGAAGGATATGACACACCACCAGCAGCTTATTGACCACGACATTGTGGAATAAGACAAGTTGTTCTTCTATTCGTATGTACTCAGTCTCTTTGGTGTTTTAAAGGTTGTTCCTTGGAATTCATGTAAAAAAATAGAATTTTATTTTTAAATGTAGTAAATCTTTGTTGTCTCACATAAGGGAGTTCGCATTCCATAGCTGCAATCTTTATTTTTTCTTCAACTGGGCTTTTGGTGGATATGAACACCATAACCAGCACAATGAGCCCGACGGTGTGGAATCGGACAAGTTGTTCTTCTATTGGTATGTACTCAGGCTTTCTGGTGTTTTAAAGATTGTTCCTTGAAGTTCATATAAGAACGTAGTATTTTGTTTTTAAATGTAGTAAATCTTTGTTCCCTCACATCAGGGAGTCCGCATTGCATGACTGCCATCTTTATTTGCACATCAACTGGGCTTTTGATGGATATGACACACCACCAGCAGCTTGATGACCACGACGGTTTGGAATCAACAAGTTGTTCTTCTATTGGTATGTTCTCAGGCTTTCTGGGGTTTTAAAGCTTGTTCCTGGAAGTTCATATAAGAACGTTTTATATTGTTTTTAAATGTAGTAAATCTATGTTGCCTCACATCAGGGAGTCCGCATTGCATGGCTGCAATATTTATTTGCACATCATCTGGGCTTTCGATGGATATGAGACACCACCAGAAGCTTGATGACCACGACGGTGTGGAATCAGACATGTTCCTCTATTGGAATGTACTCAGGCTTTTTGTTGTTTTAAAGATTGTTCCTTGAAAATCTTATAAAAACATAGTACTTTATGTTTAAATGTTGTTAATCTTTGTTGTCTCACATCAGGGAGTCCGCATTGCATGGCTGCAATCTTTATTTGCACATCAGCTGTGCTTTTGATGGATATGACACACCACCAGCAGCTTGATGACCACGACGGTGTTTAATCAGAGAAGTTGTTCTTCTATTGGTATGTACTCGGGTTTCTGGTGTTTTAAAGATTGTTCCTTGAAGTTGATATAAGAACATAGTACTTTATTTTTAAATGTAGTAAATCTTTGTTGCCTCACATCAGGGAGCTCGCATTGCATGGCTGCAATATTTATTTGCATATCTACTCGGCTTTTGAAGGATATGACACACCACCAGCAGCTTATTGACAACGACGGTGTGGAATCAGACAATTTGTTCTTCTATTGGTATGTACTCAGGCTTTCTGGTATTTTAAAGATTTTTCCTTGGAATTCATGTAAGAAAATAGTATTTTATTTTTAAATGTAGTAAATCTTTGTTGTCTCACATAAGGGAGTTCGCATTCCATGGCTGCAATCTTTATTTTCCCTTCAACTGGACTTTTGGTGGATATGCACACCATAACCAGCTCAATGAGCCCGACGGTGTGGAATGGGACAAGTTGTTCTTCTATTGGTATGTACTCAGGCTTTCTGGTATTTTAAAGATTGTTCCTTGAAGTTCATATAAGAACGTAGTATTTTGTTTTTAAATGTAGTAAATCTTTGTTCCCTCAAATCAGGGAGTCCGCATTGCATGACTGCAATCTTTATTTGCACATCAACTGGGCTTTTGATGGATATGACACACCACCAGCAGCTTGATCACCACGACGGTGTGGAATCGGAGAAGTTGTTCTTCTTTTGGTATGTACTCAGGTTTCTGGTTTTTTAAAGATTGTTCCTTGAAGTTTATATAAGAATGTAGTATTTTATTTTTAAATGTAGTAAATCTTTGTTGCCTCACATCAGGGAGTCCGCATTGTATGGCTGCAATCTTTATTTGCATATCAACTGGGCTTTTGATGGATATGACACACCACCAGCAGCTTGATGACCATGACGGTGTGGAATCAGACAAGTTGTTCTTCTATTGGTATGTACTCAGCCTTTTTGTTGTTTTAAAGATTGTTCCTTGAAGTTCTTATGAGAACATATTACTTTGTTTTTAAATGTAGTAAATATTAGTAGCCTCACATCAGGGAGTTTGCATTGCATGGCTGCAATCTATATTTGCACATCAACTGGGCTTTCGATGGATATGATACACCACGAGTGGATTGATGACCACGACGGTGTGGAATCAGACAAGTTGATCTTCTATTGGTATGTACTCAGGCTTTTTGTTGTTTTTGAAGATTGTTCGTTGAAGTTCTTATAAGAACATAGTACTTTATTTTTAAATGTAGTAAATCTTTGTTGCCTCACATCAGAGAGTTCGCATTGCATGGCTGCAATCTTTATTTGCATATCTACTGGGCTTTTGAAGGATATGACACACCACCAGAAGCTTATTGACCACGACGGTGTGGAATAAGACAAGTTGTTCTTCTATTCGTATGTACTCAGTCTCTTTGGTGTTTTATAGGTTGTTCCTTGGAATTCATGTAAAAAAATAGAATTTTATTTTTAAATGTAGTAAATCTTTGTTGTCTCACATAAGGGAGTTCACATCCATGGCTGCAATCTTTATTTTTTCTTCAACTGGGCTTTTGGTGGATATGCACACCATAACCAGCACAATGAGCCCGACGGTGTGGAATCGGACAAGTTGTTCTTCTATTGGTATGTACTCAGGCTTTCTGGTGTTTTAAAGCTTGTTCCTGGAAGTTCATATAAGAATGTTGTATATTGTTTTTAAATGTAGTAAATCTTTGTTGCCTCAAATCAGGGAGTTTGCATTGCATGGCTGCAATCTTTATTTTCCCTGCAACTGGACTTTTGGTGGATATGCACACCATCAGCAGCTCGATGACCATGACGGTGTTTAATCAGACAAGTTATTCTTCTATTGGTATGTACTCAGGGTTTCTGGTGTTTTAACGATTGTTCCTTGAAGTTCATATATGAATGTAGTATTTTGATTTTAAATGTAGTAAATCTTTGTTGCCTCACATCAGGGAGTTTGCACTGCATGGCTGCAATCTTTATTTTCCCTTCAACTGGACTTTTGATGGATATGACACACCACCAGCAGCTTGATGACCACGACGTTGTGGAATCAGACAAGTTGTTCTTCTATTGGTATGTACTGAAACTTTCTGGTGTTTTATAGATTGTTCCTTGAAGTTCATTTAAGAACATAGTACTTTGTTTTTAAATGTAGTAAATCTTTGTTGCCTCACATCAGGGAGTCCGAATTGCATGGCTGCAATATTTATTTGCACATCAACTGGGCTTTCGATGGATATGAGACACCACCAGAAGCCTGATGAAGATGACGGTGTGGAATCAGACATGTTCCTCTATTGGAATGTACTCAGGCTTTTTGTTGTTTTAAAGATTGTTCCTTGAAAATCTTATAAAAACATAGTACTTTATGTTTAAATGTTGTTAATCTTTGTTGTCTTACAACAGGGAGTCCGCATTGCATGGCTGCAATCTTTATTTGCACATCAACTGGGCTTTTGATGGATATGACACACTACCAGCAGCTTGATGACCACGATGGTGTGGAATCGGACAAGTTGTTCTTCTATTGGTATGTACTCAGGTTTCTGGTGTTTTAAAGATTGTTTCTTGAAGTTGATATAAGAACGTAGTACTTTATTTTTAAATGTAGTAAATCTTTGTTGTCTCACATCAGGGAGTTCGCATTGCATGGCTGCAAACTTTATTTGCACATCAACTGTGCTTTTGATGGATATGAGACACCACCAGAAGCTTGATGACCATGACGGTGTGGAATCAGGCATGTTCCTCTATTGGAATGTACTCAGGCTTTTTGTTGTTTTAAAGATTGTTCCTTGAAAATCTTATAAAAACATATTACTTTATGTTTAAATATTGTTAATCTTTGTTGTCTAACATCAGGGAGTTCTCATTGCATACCTGCTATCTTTATTTGCACATCAACTTGGCTTTTGATGGATATGACACACCACCAGCAGCTTGATGACCATGACGGTGTGGAATCAAACAAGATGTTCTTCTATTGGTATGTACTCAGGCTTTTTGTTGTTTTAAAGATTGTTCCTTGAAAATCTTATAAAAACATAGTACTTTATTTTTAAATGTTGTAAATCTTTGTTGTCTCACATCAGGGAGTTCGCATTGCATGGCTGCAATCTTTATTTGCACATCAACTGGGCTTTTGATGGATATGACACACCACCAGCAGCTTGATTACCATGACGGTGTGGAATCAGACAAGTTGTTCTCCTATTGGTATGTACTCAGCCTTTTTGTTGTTTTAAAGATTGTTCCTTGAAGTTCTTATTAGAACATATTACTTTGTTTTTAAATGTAGTAAATATTTGTAGCTTCACATCAGGGAGTTTGCATTGCATGGCTGCAATCTATATTTGCACATCAACTGTGCTTTCGATGGATATGATACACCACGAGTTGATTGATGACCACGACGGTATGGAATCAGACAAGATGTTCTTCTATTGGTATGTACTCAGGCTTTTGGTGTTTTTGAAGATTGTTCGTTGAAGTTCTTATAAGAACATAGTACTTTATTTTTTAATGTAGTAAATCTTTGTTGCCTCACATCAGGGAGTTTGCATTGCATGGCTGCAAACTTTATTTTCCCTTCAACTGGACTTTTGATGGATATGACACACCACCAGAAGCTTGATGACTAAGACGTTGTGGAATCAGACAAGTTGTTCTTCTATTGGTATGTACTCAAGCTTTCTGGTGTTTTAAAGCTTGTTCCTGGAAGTTCATATAAGAACGTTGTATATTGTTTTTAAATGTAGTAAATCTTTGTTGCCTCACATCAGGGAGTTTGCATTGCATGGCTGCAATAATTATTTTTCCTGCAACTGGACTTTTGGTGGATATGCACACCATCAGCAGCTCGATGACCATGACGGTGTTTAATCAGACAAGTTATTCTTCTATTTTTTGTGTACTCATGGTTTCTGGTGTTTTAACGATTGTTCCTTGAAGTTCATATATGAATGTAGTATTTTGATTTTAAATGTAGTAAATCTTTGTTGCCTCACATCAGGGAGTTTGCATTGTATGGCTGCAATCTTTATTTTCCCTTCAACTGGACTTTTGATGGATATGACACACCACCAGCAGCTTGATGACCACGACGGTGTGGAATCAGACAAGTTGTTCTTCTATTGGTATGTACTCAAGCTTTCTGGTGTTTTATAGATTGTTCCTTGAAGTTCTTTTAAGAACATAGTTCTTTGTTTTTAAATGTAGTAAATCTTTGTTGCCTCACATCAGGGAGTCCGCATTGCATGGCTGCATTATTTATTTGCACATCAACTGGGCTTTCGATGGATATGAGACACCACCAGAAGCTTGATGACCATGACGGTGTGGAATCAGACATGTTCCTCTATTGGAATGTACTCAGGCTTTTTGTTGTTATAAAGATTGTTTCTTGAAAATCTTATAAAAACATAGTACTTTATGTTTAAATGTTGCTAATCTATGTTGTCTCACATCAGGGAGTCCGCATTGCATGGCTGCAATCTTTATTTGCACATCAACTGGGCTTTTGATGGATATGACACACCACCAGCAGCTTGATGACCACGACAGTGTGGAATCGGACAAGTTGTTCTTCTATTGGTATGTACTCAGGTTTCTGGTGTTTTAAAGATTGTTTCTTGAAGTTGATATAAGAACGTAGTACTTTATTTTTAAATGTAGTAAATCTTTGTTGTCTCACATCAGGGAGTTCGCATTGCATGGCTGCAAACTTTATTTGCACATCAACTGTGCTTTTGATGGATATGAGACACCACCAGAAGCTTGATGACCACGACGGTGTGGAATCAGACATGTTCCTCTATTGGAATGTACTCAGGCTTTTTGTTGTTTTAAAGATTGTTCCTTGAAGATCTTATAAAAACATATTACTTTATGTTTAAATGTTGTTAATCTTTGTTGTCTAACATCAGGGAGTTCGCATTGCATACCTGCAATCTTTATTTGCACATCAACTGGGCTTTTGATGGATATGACACACCACCAGCAGCTTGATGACCATGACGGTGTGGAATCAAACAAGTTGTTCTTCTATTGGTATGTACTCAGGCTTTTTGTTGTTTTAAAGATTGTTCCTTGAAAATCTTATAAAAACATAGTACTTTATTTTTAAATGATGTAAATCTTTGTTGGCTCACATCAGGGAGTTCGCATTGCATGACTGCAATCTTTATTTGCACATCAACTGGGCTTTTGATGGATATGACACACCACCAGCAGCTTGATGACCATGACGGTGTGGAATCAGACAAGTTGTTCTTCTATTGGTATGTACTCAGCCTTTTTGTTGTTTGAAAGATTGTTCCTTGAAGTTCTTATGAGAACATATTACTTTGTTTTTAAATGTAGTAAATATTTGTAGCCTCACATCAGGGAGTTTGCATTGCATGGCTGCAATCTTTATTTGCACATCAACTGGGCTTTCGATGGATATGATACACCATGAGTGGATTGATGACCACGACGGTGTGGAATCAGACAAGTTGTTCTTCTATTGGTATGTACTCAGGCTTTTTGTTGTTTTTGAAGATTGTTCGTTGAAGTTCTTATAAGAACATAGTACTTTATTTTTAAATGTAGTAAATCTTTGTTGCCTCACATCAGAGAGTTCGCATTGCATGTCTGCAATCTTTATTTGCATATCTACTGGGCTTTTGAAGGATATGACACATCACCAGCAGCTTATTGACCACGACATTGTGGAATAAGACAAGTTGTTCTTCTATTCGTATGTACTCAGTCTCTTTGGTGTTTTAAAGGTTGTTCCTTGGAATTCATGTAAAAAAATAGAATTTTATTTTTAAATGTAGTAAATCTTTGTTGTCTCACATAAGGGAGTTTGCATTCCATAGCTGCAATCTTTATTTTTTCTTCAACTGGGCTTTTGGTGGATATGAACACCATAACCAGCACAATGAGCCCGACGGTGTGGAATCGGACAAGTTGTTCTTCTATTGGTACGTACTCAGGCTTTCTGGTGTTTTAAAGATTGTTCCTTGAAGTTCATATAAGAACGTAGTATTTTGTTTTTAAATGTAGTAAATCTTTGTTCCCTCACATCAGGGAGTCCGCATTGCATGACTGCAATCTTTATTTGCACATCAACTGGGCTTTTGATGGATATGACACACCACCAGCAGCTTGATGACCACGACGGTTTGGAATCAGACAAGTTGTTCTTCTATTGGTATGTACTCAGGCTTTCTGGGGTTTTAAAGCTTGTATCTGGAAGTTCATATAAGAACGTTGTATATTGTTTTTAAATTTAGTAAATCTTTGTTGCCTCACATCAGGGAGTCCGCATTGCATGGCTGCAATCTTTATTTGCACATCAACTGGGCTTTTGATGGATATGACACACCACCAGCAGCTTGATGACCACGATGGTGTGGAATCGGACAAGTTGTTCTTCTATTGGTATGTACTCAGGTTTCTGGTGTTTTAAAGATTGTTTCTTGAAGTTGATATAAGAACGTAGTACTTTATTTTTAAATGTAGTAGATCTTTGTTGTCTCACATCAGGGAGTACGCATTGCATGGCTGCAAACTTTATTTGCACATCAACTGTGCTTTTGATGGATATGAGACACCACCAGAAGCTTGATGAAGATGACGGTGTGGAATCAGACATGTTCCTCTATTGGAATGTACTCAGGCTTTTTGTTGTTTTAAAGATTGTTCCTTGAAAATCTTATAAAAACATAGTACTTTATGTTTAAATGTTGTTAATCTTTGTTGTCTTACAACAGGGAGTCCGCATTGCATGGCTGCAATCTTTATTTGCACATCAACTGGGCTTTTGATGGATATGACACACCACCAGCAGCTTGATGACCACGATGGTGTGGAATCGGACAAGTTGTTCTTCTATTGGTATGTACTCAGGTTTCTGGTGTTTTAAAGATTGTTTCTTGAAGTTGATATAAGAACGTAGTACTTTATTTTTAAATGTAGTAAATCTTTGTTGTCTCACATCAGGGAGTTCGCATTGCATGGCTGCAAACTTTATTTGCACATCAACTGTGCTTTTGATGGATATGAGACACCACCAGAAGCTTGATGACCATGACGGTGTGGAATCATGCATGTTCCTCTATTGGAATGTACTCAGGCTTTTTGTTGTTTTAAAGATTGTTCCTTGAAAATCTTATAAAAACATATTACTTTATGTTTAAATGTTGTTAATCTTTGTTGTCTAACATCAGGGAGTTCTCATTGCATACCTGCTATCTTTATTTGCACATCAACTTGGCTTTTGATGGATATGACACACCACCAGCAGCTTGATGACCATGACGGTGTGGAATCAAACAAGATGTTCTTCTATTGGTATGTACTCAGGTTTCTGGTGTTTTAAAGATTGTTTCTTGAAGTTGATATAAGAACGTAGTACTTTATTTTTAAATGTAGTAAATCTTTGTTGTCTCACATCAGGGAGTTCGCATTGCATGGCTGCAAACTTTATTTGCACATCAACTGTGCTTTTGATGGATATGAGACACCACCAGAAGCTTGATGACCATGACGGTGTGGAATCATGCATGTTCCTCTATTGGAATGTACTCAGGCTTTTTGTTGTTTTAAAGATTGTTCCTTGAAAATCTTATAAAAACATATTACTTTATGTTTAAATGTTGTTAATCTTTGTTGTCTAACATCAGGGAGTTCTCATTGCATACCTGCTATCTTTATTTGCACATCAACTTGGCTTTTGATGGATATGACACACCACCAGCAGCTTGATGACCATGATGGTGTGGAATCAAACAAGATGTTCTTCTATTGGTATGTACTCAGGCTTTTTGTTGTTTTAAAGATTGTTCCTTGAAAATCTTATAAAAACATAGTACTTTATTTTTAAATGTTGTAAATTTTTGTTGTCTCACATCAGGGAGTTCGCATTGCATGGCTGCAATCTTTATTTGCACATCAACTGGGCTTATGATGGATATGACACACCACCAGCAGCTTGATTACCATGACGGTGTGGAATCAGACAAGTTGTTTTCCTATTGGTATGTACTCAGCCTTTTTGTTGTTATAAAGATTGTTCCTTGAAGTTCTTATTAGAACATATTACTTTGTTTTTAAATGTAGTAAATATTTGTAGCTTCACATCAGGGAGTTTGCATTGCATGGCTGCAATCTATATTTGCACATCAACTGGGCTTTCGATGGATATGATACACCACGAGTGGATTGATGAACACGACGGTGTGGAATGAGACAAGTTGTTCTTCTATTGGTATGTACTCAGGCTTTTGGTGTTTTTGAAGATTGTTCGTTGAAGTTCTTATAAGAACATAGTACTTTATTTTTAAATGTAGTAAATCTTTGTAGCCTCACATCAGGGAGTTTGCATTGCATGGCTGCAAACTTTATTTTCCCTTCAACTGGACTTTTGATGGATATGACACACCACCAGAAGCTTGATGACCAAGACGTTGTGGAATCAGACAAGTTGTTCTTCTATTGGTATGTACTCAAGCTTTCTGGTGTTTTAAAGCTTGTTCCTGGAAGTTCATATAAGAACGTTGTATATTGTTTTTAAATGTAGTAAATCTTTGTTGCCTCACATCAGGGAGTTTGCATTGCATGGCTGCAATAATTATTTTTCCTGCAACTGGACTTTTGGTGGATATGCACACCATCAGCAGCTCGATGACCATGACGGTGTTTAATCAGACAAGTTATTCTTCTATTTTTTGTGTACTCATGGTTTCTGGTGTTTTAACGATTGTTCCTTGAAGTTCATATATGAATGTAGTATTTTGATTTTAAATGTAGTAAATCTTTGTTGCCTCACATCAGGGAGTTTGCATTGTATGGCTGCAATCTTTATTTTCCCTTCAACTGGACTTTTGATGGATATGACACACCACCAGCAGCTTGATGACCACGACGGTGTGGAATCAGACAAGTTGTTCTTCTATTGGTATGTACTCAAGCTTTCTGGTGTTTTATAGATTGTTCCTTGAAGTTCTTTTAAGAACATAGTTCTTTGTTTTTAAATGTAGTAAATCTTTGTTGCCTCACATCAGGGAGTCCGCATTGCATGGCTGCATTATTTATTTGCACATCAACTGGGCTTTCGATGGATATGAGACACCACCAGAAGCTTGATGACCATGACGGTGTGGAATCAGACATGTTCCTCTATTGGAATGTACTCAGGCTTTTTGTTGTTATAAAGATTGTTTCTTGAAAATCTTATAAAAACATAGTACTTTATGTTTAAATGTTGTTAATCTTTGTTGTCTCACATCAGGGAGTCCGCATTGCATGGCTGCAATCTTTATTTGCACATCAACTGGGCTTTTGATGGATATGACACACCACCAGCAGCTTGATGACAACGACAGTGTGGAATCGGACAAGTTGTTCTTCTATTGGTATGTACTCAGGCTTTTTGTTGTTTTAAAGATTGTTCCTTGAAGATCTTATAAAAACATATTACTTTATGTTTAAATGTTGTTAATCTTTGTTGTCTAACATCAGGGAGTTCGCATTGCATACCTGCAATCTTTATTTGCACATCAACTGGGCTTTTGATGGATATGACACACCACCAGCAGCTTGATGACCATGACGGTGTGGAATCAAACAAGTTGTTCTTCTATTGGTATGTACTCAGGCTTTTTGTTGTTTTAAAGATTGTTCCTTGTAAATCTTATAAAAACATAGTACTTTATTTTTAAATGATGTAAATCTTTGTTGTCTCACATCAGGGAGTTCGCATTGCATGACTGCAATCTTTATTTGCACATCAACTGGGCTTTTGATGGATATGACACACCACCAGCAGCTTGATGACCATGACGGTGTGGAATCAGACAAGTTGTTCTTCTATTGGTATGTACTCAGCCTTTTTGTTGTTTGAAAGATTGTTCCTTGAAGTTCTTATGAGAACATATTACTTTGTTTTTAAATGTAGTAAATATTTGTAGCCTCACATCAGGGAGTTTGCATTGCATGGCTGCAATCTTTATTTGCACATCAACTGGGATTTCGATGGATATGATACACCACGAGTGGATTGATGACCACGACGGTGTGGAATCAGACAAGTTGTTCTTCTATTGGTATGTACTCAGGCTTTTTGTTGTTTTTGAAGATTGTTCGTTGAAGTTCTTATAAGAACATAGTACTTTATTTTTAAATGTAGTAAATCTTTGTTGCCTCACATCAGAGAGTTCGCATTGCATGTCTGCAATCTTTATTTGCATATCTACTGGGCTTTTGAAGGATATGACACACCACCAGCAGCTTATTGACCACGACATTGTGGAATAAGACAAGTTGTTCTTCTATTCGTATGTACTCAGTCTCTTTGGTGTTTTAAAGGTTGTTCCTTGGAATTCATGTAAAAAAATAGAATTTTATTTTTAAATGTAGTAAATCTTTGTTGTCTCACATAAGGGAGTTCGCATTCCATAGCTGCAATCTTTATTTTTTCTTCAACTGGGCTTTTGGTGGATATGAACACCATAACCAGCACAATGAGCCCGACGGTGTGGAATCGGACAAGTTGTTCTTCTATTGGTATGTACTCAGGATTTCTGGTGTTTTAAAGATTGTTCCTTGAAGTTCATATAAGAACGTAGTATTTTGTTTTTAAATGTAGTAAATCTTTGTTCCCTCACATCAGGGAGTCCGCATTGCATGACTGCAATCTTTATTTGCACATCAACTGGGCTTTTGATGGATATGACACACCACCAGCAGCTTGATGACCACGACGGTTTGGAATCAGACAAGTTGTTCTTCTATTGGTATGTACTCAGGCTTTCTGGGGTTTTAAAGCTTGTTCCTGGAAGTTCATATAAGAACGTTGTATATTGTTTTTAAATTTAGTAAATCTTTGTTGCCTCACATCAGGGAGTTAGCATTGCATGGCTGCAATCTTTATTTTCCCTGCAACTGGACTTTTGGTGGATATGAACACCATCAGCAGCTCGATGACCATGACGGTGTTTAATCAGAAGAGTTATTCTTCTATTGGTATGTACTCAGGTTTTCTGGTGTTTTAACGATTGTTCCTTGAAGTTCGTATATGAATGTAGTATTTTGATTTTAAATGTAGTAAATCTTTGTTGCCTCACATCAGGGAGTTTGCATTGCATGGCTGCAATCTTTATTTTCCCTTCAACTGGACTTTTGATATATATGACACACCACCAGCAGCTTGATGAATCAGTCAAGTTGTTCTTCTATTGGTATGTACTCAGGCTTTCTGTTGTTTTAAAGATTGTTCCTTGAAGTTCATACAAGAAAGTAGTATTTTGTTTTTAAATGAAGTAAATCTTTGTTCACTTACATCAGGGAGTCCGCATTGAATGACTGCAATCTTTATTTGCATATCAGCTGGGCTTTTGATGGATATGACACACCACCAGCAGCTTGATGACCACGACGGTTTGGAATCAGACAAGTTGTTCTTCTATTGGTATGTACTCAGGCTTTCTGGTGTTTTAAACCTTGTTCCTTGAAGTTCATATAGGAACGTAGTATATTGTTTTTAAATGTAGTAAATATTTGTTGCCTCACATCAGCTAGTTTGCATTGCATGGCTGCAATCTTTATTTTCCCTTCAACTGGACTTTTGGTGGATATGCACACCATCAGCAGCTCGATGACCATGACGGTGTTTAATCAGACAAGTTATTCTTCCATTGGTATGTACTCAGGATTTCCGGTGTTTTAACGATTGTTCCTTGAAGTTCATATATGAATGTAGTATTTTGATTTTAAATGTAGTAAATCTTTGTTGCCTCACATCAGGGAGTTTGCATTGCATGGCTGCAATCTTTTTTTCCCTTCAACTGGACTTTTGATGGATATGACACACCACCAGCAGCTTGATGACCACGACGGTGTGGAATCAGACAAGTTGTTCTTCTATTGGTATGTACTCAAGTTTTCTGGTGTTTTTGAAGATTGTTCGTTGAAGTTCTTATAAGAACATAGTACTTTATTTTTAAATGTAGTAAATCTTTGTTGCCTCACATCAGGGAGTTTGCATTGCATGGCTGCAAACTTTATTTTCCCTTCAACTGGACTTTTGATGGATATGACACACCACCAGCAGCTTGATGACCATGACGGAGTGGCATAAAACAAGTTGTTCTTCTATTGGTATGTATTCAGGCTTTCTGGTGTTTTAAAGATTGTTCCTTGAAGTTCATATAAGTAACAAAGTATTTTGTTTTTAACTGTATTAAATCTTTCTTCCTTCACACCAGGGAGTCCGCATTGCATAGCTGCAATTTTTATTTGCACATCAACTGGGCTTTTGATGGATATGTACACCACCAGCAGCTTGATGCCCACGACAGTTTGGAATCAAACAAGTTGTTCTTCTATTGGTATGTACTCAGGCTTTCTGGTGTTTTAAAGATTGTCCCTTGAATTTCATATAAGAACGTAGTATTTTTTTTTAAATGTAGTAAATCTTTGTTGCCTCACATCAGGGAGTTCGCATTGCATGGCTGCAACCTTTATTTGCACATCAACTGGGCTCTTGATGGATATAACACACCACCAGCAGCTTGATGACCACGACGGTGTGGAATCAGACAAGTTGTTCTTCTATTGGTATGTACTCAGGCTTTTTGTTGTTTTAAAGATTGTTCCGTGAAGTTCTTATCAGAACATAGTACTTTGTTTTAAAATGTAGTAAATCCATGTTGCCTCACATCAGGGAGTCCGCATTGCATGGATGCAAACTTTATTTGCACATCAACTGGGCTTTCGATGGATATGAGACACCACCAGAAGCTTGATGACCATGACGGTGTGGAATCAGACATGTTCCTCTATTGGAATGTACTCAGGCTTTTTGTTGTTATAAAGATTGTTCCTTGAAAATCTTATAAAAACATAGTACTTTATGTTTAAATGTTGTTAATCTTTGTTGTCTCACATCAGGGAGTTCGCATTGCATGGCTGCAGTCTTTATTTGCTCATCAACTGGGCTTTTGATAGATATGACAACCCACCAGCAGCTTGATCACCACGACGGTGTGGAATCAGACAAGTTGTTCTTCTATTGGTATGTACTCATGCTTTCTGGTGTTTTAAAGCTTGTTCCTTGAAGTTCATATAAGAACGTTGTATATTGTTTTTAAATGTAGTAAATCTTTGTGCCTCACATCAGGGAGTTTGCATAGCATGGCTGCAATCTTTATTTTCCCTTCAACTGGACTTTTGGTGGATATGCGCACCATCAGCAGCTCGATGACCACAACGGTGTTTAATCAGACAAGTTGTTCTTCTATTGGTATGTACTCAGGTTTTCTGGTGTTTTAACGATTGTTCCTTGAAGTTCATATATGAATGTAGTATTTTGTTTTTAAATGTAGTAAACATTTGTTGCCTCACATCAGGGAGTTTGCTTTGCATGGCTGCAATATTTATTTGCACATCAACTGGGCTATTGATGGATATGACACACCACCAGCAGCTTGATGACCACAACGGTGTGGAATCAGAGAAGTTGTTTTTCTATTGGTATGTACTCAAGCTTTCTGGTGTTTTAAAGATTGTTCCTTGAAGTTCCATTAAGAACATAGTACTTTGTTTTTAAATGTAGTAAATCTTTGTTGCCTCACATCAGGGAGTCTGCATTGCATGGCTGCAATGTTTTTTTGCACATCAACTGGGCTTTTGATGGATATGACACACCACCAGCAGCTTGATGACCATGACGGTGTGGAATCAAACAAGTTGTTCTTCTATTGGTATGTACTCAGGCTTTTTGTTGTTTTAAAGGTTGTTCCTTGAAAATCTTATAAAAACATAGTACTTTATTTTTAAATGTTATAAATCTTTGTTGTCTCACATCAGGGAGTTCGCATTGCATGGCTGCAATCTTTATTTGCATATCAACTGGGCTTTTGATGGATATAACACACCACCAGCAGCTTGATGACCATGACGGTGTGGAATCAAACAAGTTGTTCGTCTATTGGTATGTACTCAGGCTTTATGTTGTTTTAAAGATTGTTCCTGAAGTTCTTATAAGAATATATTCCTTTATTTTTTAATGTAGTAAATATTTGTTGCCTCACATCAGGGAGTTCGCATTGCATGGCTGCAATCTTTATTTTCCCTTCAACTGGGCTTTTGGTGGATATGCACAGCATCAGCAGCTTGATGAGCCTGACGGTGTGGAATCAGGCAAGTTGTTCTTCTATTGGTATGTACTCAGGCTTTTTGTTGTTATAAACATTGTTCCTTGAAGTTCTTATAAGAACATAGTACTTTGTTTTTAAATGTAATAAATCTTAGTTGCCTCACATCAGGGATTCCCCATTGCATGGCTGCAATCTTTATTTGCACATCAACTGGGCTTTTGATGGATATGACGCACCACCAGAAGCTTCATGACCACGACGGTGTGGAATCAGACATGTTCTTCTATAGGTATGTACTCAGGCTATGTGTTGTTTTAAAGATTGTTCCTTTAAGTTATCATAAGAACAAAGCACTTTATTTTGAAATGTAGTAAATCTTTGCTGCAACACATCAGGGCGTTCACATTGCATGGCTGCAATCTTTATTTTCCCTTCAACTGGACTTTTGGTGGATATGTGCACCATCAGCAGCTCGATGACCACAACGGTGTTTAATCAGACAAGTTGTTCTTCTATTGGTATGTACTCAGGTTTTCTGGTGTTTTAACGATTGTTCCTTGAAGTTCATATATGAATGTAGTATTTTGTTTTTAAATGTCGTAAACATTTGTTGCCTCACATCAGGGAGTTTGCATTGCATGGCTGCAATGTTTATTTGCACATCAACTGGGCTATTGATGGATATGACACACCACCAGCAGCTTGATGACCACGACGGTGTGGAATCAGAGAAGTTGTTCTTCTATTGGTATGTACTCAAGCTTTCTGGTGTTTTAAAGATTGTTCCTTGAAGTTCCTTTAAGAACATAGTACTTTGTTTTTAAATGTAGTAAATCTTTGTTGCCTCACATCAGGGAGTCCGCATTTCATGGCTGCAATATTTTTTTTGCACATCAACTGGGCTTTTGATGGATATGACACACCACCAGCAGCTTGATGACCACGACGGTGTGGAATCAGACAAGTTGTTCTTCTATTGGTATGTACTCAGGTTTCTGGTGTTTTAAAGATTGTTCCTTGAAGTTGATATAAGAACGTAGTATAATATTTTTAAATGTAGTAAATCTTTGTTGCCTCACATCAGTGAGTCCGCATTGCATGGCTGCAATCTTTATTTGCACATCAACTGGGCTTTTGATGGATATGACACACCACCAGCAGCTTGATGACCACGACGGTGTGGAATCAGACAAGTTGTTCTCCTATTGGTATGTACTCAGGTTTCTGGTGTTTTAAAAATTGTTCCTTGTAGTTGATATAAGAACGTAGTATTTTATTTTTAAATGTAGTAAATCTTTGTTGCCTCACATCAGGGAGTCCGCATTGCATGGCTGCAATCTTTATTTGCACATCAACTGGGCTTTTGACGGATATGACACACCACCAGCAGACTGATGACCATGACAGTGTGGAATCAGACAAGTTGTTCTTTTATTGGTATGTACTCAGCCTTTTTGTTGTTTTAAAGATTGTTCCTTGAAGTACTTATAATAACATATTACTTTGTTTTTAAATGTAGTAAATATTTGTTGCATCATATCAGGGAGTTTGCATTGCATGGCTGCAATCTTTATTTGCACGTCAACTGGACTTTCGATGGATATGATACACCACGAGTGGATTGATGACCACGATGGTGTGGAATCAGACAAATTGTTCTTCTATTGGTATGTACTCAGGCTTTTTGTAGTTTTGAAGATTGTTCGTTGAAGTTCTTATAAGATCATAGTACTTTATTTTTAAATGTAGTAAATCTTTGTTGCCTCACATCAGGGAGTTCACATTGCATGGCTGCAATCTTTATTTGCATATCTACTGGGCTTTTGAAGGATATGACACACCACCAGCAGCTCATTGACCACGACGGTGTGGAATCAGACAAGTTGTTCTTCTATTGGTATGTACTCAGTCTCTTTGGAGTTTCAAAGGTTGTTCCTTGGAATTCATGTAAGAAAATAGTATTTTATTTTTAAATGTAGTAAATCTTTGTTGTCTCACATAATGGAGTTCGCATTCCATTTCTGCAATCTTTATTTTCCCTTCAACTGGGCATTTGGTGGATATGCACACCATAACCAGCTCAATGAGCCCGACGGTGTGGAATCGGACAAGTTGTTCTTCTATTGGTATGTACTCAGGCTTTCTGGTGTTTTAAAGATTGTTCGTTGAAGTTCTTTTAAGAACATAGTACTTTGTTTTTAAATGTAGTAAATCTTTGTTGCCTCACATCAGGGAGTCCGCATTGCATGGCTGCAATATTTATTTGCACATCATCTGGGCTTTCGATGGATATGAGACACCACCAGAAGCTTGATGACCACGACGGTGTGGAATCAGACATGTTCCTCTATTGGAATGTACTCAGGCTTTTTGTTGTTTTAAAGATTGTTCCCTGAAAATCTTATAAAAACATAGTACTTTATGTTTAAATGTTGTTAATCTTTGTTGTCTCACATCAGGGAGTTCGCATTGCATACCTGCAATCTTTATTTGCACATCAACTGGGCTTTTGATGGATATGACACACCACCAGCAGCTTGATGACCATGACGGTGTGGAATCAAACAAGTTGTTCTTCTATTGGTATGTACTCAGGCTTTTTGTTGTTTTTGAAGATTGTTCGTTGAATTTCATATAAGAACGTAGTATTTTTTTTTAAATGTAGTAAATCTTTGTTGCCTCACATCAGGGAGTTCGCATTGCATGGCTGCAACCTTTATTTGCACATCAACTGGGCTCTTGATGGATATAACACACCACCAGCAGCTTGATGACCACGACGGTGTGGAATCAGACAAGTTGTTCTTCTATTGGTATGTACTCAGGCTTTTTGTTGTTTTAAAGATTGTTCCGTGAAGTTCTTATCAGAACATAGTACTTTGTTTTAAAATGTAGTAAATCCATGTTGCCTCACATCAGGGAGTCCGCATTGCATGGATGCAAACTTTATTTGCACATCAACTGGGCTTTCGATGGATATGAGACACCACCAGAAGCTTGATGACCATGACGGTGTGGAATCAGACATGTTCCTCTATTGGAATGTACTCAGGCTTTTTGTTGTTATAAAGATTGTTCCTTGAAAATCTTATAAAAACATAGTACTTTATGTTTAAATGTTGTTAATCTTTGTTGTCTCACATCAGGGAGTTCGCATTGCATGGCTGCAGTCTTTATTTGCTCATCAACTGGGCTTTTGATAGATATGACAACCCACCAGCAGCTTGATCACCACGACGGTGTGGAATCAGACAAGTTGTTCTTCTATCGGTATGTACTCATGCTTTCTGGTGTTTTAAAGCTTGTTCCTTGAAGTTCATATAAGAACGTTGTATATTGTTTTTAAATGTAGTAAATCTTTGTGCCTCACATCAGGGAGTTTGCATAGCATGGCTGCAATCTTTATTTTCCCTTCAACTGGACTTTTGGTGGATATGCGCACCATCAGCAGCTCGATGACCACAACGGTGTTTAATCAGACAAGTTGTTCTTCTATTGGTATGTACTCAGGTTTTCTGGTGTTTTAACGATTGTTCCTTGAAGTTCATATATGAATGTAGTATTTTGTTTTTAAATGTAGTAAACATTTGTTGCCTCACATCAGGGAGTTTGCTTTGCATGGCTGCAATATTTATTTGCACATCAACTGGGCTATTGATGGATATGACACACCACCAGCAGCTTGATGACCACAACGGTGTGGAATCAGAGAAGTTGTTTTTCTATTGGTATGTACTCAAGCTTTCTGGTGTTTTAAAGATTGTTCCTTGAAGTTCCATTAAGAACATAGTACTTTGTTTTTAAATGTAGTAAATCTTTGTTGCCTCACATCAGGGAGTCCGCATTGCATGGCTGCAATCTTTTTTTGCACATCAACTGGGCTTTTGATGGATATGACACACCACCAGCAGCTTGATGACCATGACGGTGTGGAATCAAACAAGTTGTTCTTCTATTGGTATGTACTCAGGCTTTTTGTTGTTTTAAAGGTTGTTCCTTGAAAATCTTATAAAAACATAGTACTTTATTTTTAAATGTTATAAATCTTTGTTGTCTCACATCAGGGAGTTCGCATTGCATGGCTGCAATCTTTATTTGCATATCAACTGGGCTTTTGATGGATATAACACACCACCAGCAGCTTGATGACCATGACGGTGTGGAATCAAACAAGTTGTTCGTCTATTGGTATGTACTCAGGCTTTATGTTGTTTTAAAGATTGTTCCTGAAGTTCTTATAAGAATATATTCCTTTATTTTTTAATGTAGTAAATATTTGTTGCCTCACATCAGGGAGTTCGCATTGCATGGCTGCAATCTTTATTTTCCCTTCAACTGGGCTTTTGGTGGATATGCACAGCATCAGCAGCTTGATGAGCCTGACGGTGTGGAATCAGGCAAGTTGTTCTTCTATTGGTATGTACTCAGGCTTTTTGTTGTTATAAACATTGTTCCTTGAAGTTCTTATAAGAACATAGTACTTTGTTTTTAAATGTAATAAATCTTAGTTGCCTCACATCAGGGATTCCCCATTGCATGGCTGCAATCTTTATTTGCACATCAACTGGGCTTTTGATGGATATGACGCACCACCAGAAGCTTCATGACCACGACGGTGTGGAATCAGACATGTTCTTCTATAGGTATGTACTCAGGCTATGTGTTGTTTTAAAGATTGTTCCTTTAAGTTATCATAAGAACAAAGCACTTTATTTTGAAATGTAGTAAATCTTTGCTGCAACACATCAGGGCGTTCGCATTGCATGGCTGCAATCTTTATTTTCCCTTCAACTGGACTTTTGGTGGATATGTGCACCATCAGCAGCTCGATGACCACAACGGTGTTTAATCAGACAAGTTGTTCTTCTATTGGTATGTACTCAGGTTTTCTGGTGTTTTAACGATTGTTCCTTGAAGTTCATATATGAATGTAGTATTTTGTTTTTAAATGTCGTAAACATTTGTTGCCTCACATCAGGGAGTTTGCATTGCATGGCTGCAATGTTTATTTGCACATCAACTGGGCTATTGATGGATATGACACACCACCAGCAGCTTGATGACCACGACGGTGTGGAATCAGAGAAGTTGTTCTTCTATTGGTATGTACTCAAGCTTTCTGGTGTTTTAAAGATTGTTCCTTGAAGTTCCTTTAAGAACATAGTACTTTGTTTTTAAATGTAGTAAATCTTTGTTGCCTCACATCAGGGAGTCCGCATTTCATGGCTGCAATATTTTTTTTGCACATCAACTGGGCTTTTGATGGATATGACACACCACCAGCAGCTTGATGACCACGACGGTGTGGAATCAGACAAGTTGTTCTTCTATTGGTATGTACTCAGGTTTCTGGTGTTTTAAAGATTGTTCCTTGAAGTTGATATAAGAACGTAGTATAATATTTTTAAATGTAGTAAATCTTTGTTGCCTCACATCAGTGAGTCCGCATTGCATGGCTGCAATCTTTATTTGCACATCAACTGGGCTTTTGATGGATATGACACACCACCAGCAGCTTGATGACCACGACGGTGTGGAATCAGACAAGTTGTTCTCCTATTGGTATGTACTCAGGTTTCTGGTGTTTTAAAAATTGTTCCTTGTAGTTGATATAAGAACGTAGTATTTTATTTTTAAATGTAGTAAATCTTTGTTGCCTCACATCAGGGAGTCCGCATTGCATGGCTGCAATCTTTATTTGCACATCAACTGGGCTTTTGACGGATATGACACACCACCAGCAGACTGATGACCATGACAGTGTGGAATCAGACAAGTTGTTCTTTTATTGGTATGTACTCAGCCTTTTTGTTGTTTTAAAGATTGTTCCTTGAAGTACTTATAATAACATATTACTTTGTTTTTAAATGTAGTAAATATTTGTTGCATCACATCAGGGAGTTTGCATTGCATGGCTGCAATCTTTATTTGCACGTCAACTGGACTTTCGATGGATATGATACACCACGAGTGGATTGATGACCACGATGGTGTGGAATCAGACAAATTGTTCTTCTATTGGTATGTACTCAGGCTTTTTGTAGTTTTGAAGATTGTTCGTTGAAGTTCTTATAAGATCATAGTACTTTATTTTTAAATGTAGTAAATCTTTGTTGCCTCACATCAGGGAGTTCACATTGCATGGCTGCAATCTTTATTTGCATATCTACTGGGCTTTTGAAGGATATGACACACCACCAGCAGCTCATTGACCACGACGGTGTGGAATCAGACAAGTTGTTCTTCTATTGGTATGTACTCAGTCTCTTTGGAGTTTCAAAGGTTGTTCCTTGGAATTCATGTAAGAAAATAGTATTTTATTTTTAAATGTAGTAAATCTTTGTTGTCTCACATAATGGAGTTCGCATTCCATTTCTGCAATCTTTATTTTCCCTTCAACTGGGCTTTTGGTGGATATGCACACCATAACCAGCTCAATGAGCCCGACGGTGTGGAATCGGACAAGTTGTTCTTCTATTGGTATGTACTCAGGCTTTCTGGTGTTTTAAAGATTGTTCGTTGAAGTTCTTTTAAGAACATAGTACTTTGTTTTTAAATGTAGTAAATCTTTGTTGCCTCACATCAGGGAGTCCGCATTGCATGGCTGCAATATTTATTTGCACATCATCTGGGCTTTCGATGGATATGAGACACCACCAGAAGCTTGATGACCACGACGGTGTGGAATCAGACATGTTCCTCTATTGGAATGTACTCAGGCTTTTTGTTGTTTTAAAGATTGTTCCCTGAAAATCTTATAAAAACATAGTACTTTATGTTTAAATGTTGTTAATCTTTGTTGTCTCACATCAGGGAGTTCGCATTGCATACCTGCAATCTTTATTTGCACATCAACTGGGCTTTTGATGGATATGACACACCACCAGCAGCTTGATGACCATGACGGTGTGGAATCAAACAAGTTGTTCTTCTATTGGTATGTACTCAGGCTTTTTGTTGTTTTAAACATTGTTCCTTGAAAATCTTATAAAAACATAGTACTTTATTCTTAAATGATGTAAATCTTTGTTGTCTCACATAAGGGAGTTCGCATTGCATGACAGCAATCTTTATTTGCACATCAACTGGGCTTTTGATGGATATGACACACCACCAGCAGCTTGATGACCATGACGGTGTGGAATCAGACAAGTTGTTCTTCTATTGGTATGTACTCAGCCTTTTTGTTGTTTGAAAGATTGTTCCTTGAAGTTCTTATGAGAACATATTACTTTGTTTTTAAATGTAGTAAATATTTGTAGCCTCACATCAGGGAGTTTGCATTGCATGGCTGCAATCTTTATTTGCACATCAACTGGGCTTTCGATGGATATGATACACCACGAGTGGATTGATGACCACGACGGTGTGGAATCAGACAAGTTGTTTTTCTATTGGTATGTACTCAGGCTTTTTGTTGTTTTTGAAGATTGTTCGTTGAAGTTCTTATAAGAACATAGTACTTTATTTTTAAATGTAGTAAATCTTTGTTGCCTCACATCAGAGAGTTCGCATTGCATGTCTGCAATCTTTATTTGCATATCTACTGGGCTTTTGAAGGATATGACACACCACCAGCAGCTTATTGACCACGACATTGTGGAATAAGACAAGTTGTTCTTCTATTCGTATGTACTCAGTCTCTTTGGTGTTTTAAAGGTTGTTCCTTGGAATTCATGTAAAAAAATAGAATTTTATTTTTAAATGTAGTAAATCTTTGTTGTCTCACATAAGGGAGTTCGCATTCCATAGCTGCAATCTTTATTTTTTCTTCAACTGGGCTTTTGGTGGATATGAACACCATAACCAGCACAATGAGCCCGACGGTGTGGAATCGGACAAGTTGTTCTTCTATTGGTATGTACTCAGGCTTTCTGGTGTTTTAAAGATTGTTCCTTGAAGTTCATATAAGAACGTAGTATTTTGTTTTTAAATGTAGTAAATCTTTGTTCCCTCACATCAGGGAGTCCGCATTGCATGACTGCCATCTTTATTTGCACATCAACTGGGCTTTTGATGGATATGACACACCACCAGCAGCTTGATGACCACGACGGTTTGGAATCAACAAGTTGTTCTTCTATTGGTATGTACTCAGGCTTTCTGGGGTTTTAAAGCTTGTTCCTGGAAGTTCATATAAGAACGTTTTATATTGTTTTTAAATGTAGTAAATCTATGTTGCCTCACATCAGGGAGTCCGCATTGCATGGCTGCAATATTTATTTGCACATCATCTGGGCTTTCGATGGATATGAGACACCACCAGAAGCTTGATGACCACGACGGTGTGGAATCAGACATGTTCCTCTATTGGAATGTACTCAGGCTTTTTGTTGTTTTAAAGATTGTTCCTTGAAAATCTTATAAAAACATAGTACTTTATGTTTAAATGTTGTTAATCTTTGTTGTCTCACATCAGGGAGTCCGCATTGCATGGCTGCAATCTTTATTTGCACATCAGCTGTGCTTTTGATGGATATGACACACCACCAGCAGCTTGATGACCACGACGGTGTTTAATCAGAGAAGTTGTTCTTCTATTGGTATGTACTCGGGTTTCTGGTGTTTTAAAGATTGTTCCTTGAAGTTGATATAAGAACATAGTACTTTATTTTTAAATGTAGTAAATCTTTGTTGCCTCACATCAGGGAGCTCGCATTGCATGGCTGCAATATTTATTTGCATATCTACTCGGCTTTTGAAGGATATGACACACCACCAGCAGCTTATTGACAACGACGGTGTGGAATCAGACAATTTGTTCTTCTATTGGTATGTACTCAGGCTTTCTGGTATTTTAAAGATTTTTCCTTGGAATTCATGTAAGAAAATAGTATTTTATTTTTAAATGTAGTAAATCTTTGTTGTCTCACATAAGGGAGTTCGCATTCCATGGCTGCAATCTTTATTTTCCCTTCAACTGGACTTTTGGTGGATATGCACACCATAACCAGCTCAATGAGCCCGACGGTGTGGAATGGGACAAGTTGTTCTTCTATTGGTATGTACTCAGGCTTTCTGGTATTTTAAAGATTGTTCCTTGAAGTTCATATAAGAACGTAGTATTTTGTTTTTAAATGTAGTAAATCTTTGTTCCCTCAAATCAGGGAGTCCGCATTGCATGACTGCAATCTTTATTTGCACATCAACTGGGCTTTTGATGGATATGACACACAACCAGCAGCTTGATCACCACGACGGTGTGGAATCGGAGAAGTTGTTCTTCTTTTGGTATGTACTCAGGTTTCTGGTTTTTTAAAGATTGTTCCTTGAAGTTTATATAAGAATGTAGTATTTTATTTTTAAATGTAGTAAATCTTTGTTGCCTCACATCAGGGAGTCCGCATTGTATGGCTGCAATCTTTATTTGCATATCAACTGGGCTTTTGATGGATATGACACACCACCAGCAGCTTGATGACCATGACGGTGTGGAATCAGACAAGTTGTTCTTCTATTGGTATGTACTCAGCCTTTTTGTTGTTTTAAAGATTGTTCCTTGAAGTTCTTATGAGAACATATTACTTTGTTTTTAAATGTAGTAAATATTAGTAGCCTCACATCAGGGAGTTTGCATTGCATGGCTGCAATCTATATTTGCACATCAACTGGGCTTTCGATGGATATGATACACCACGAGTGGATTGATGACCACGACGGTGTGGAATCAGACAAGTTGATCTTCTATTGGTATGTACTCAGGCTTTTTGTTGTTTTTGAAGATTGTTCGTTGAAGTTCTTATAAGAACATAGTACTTTATTTTTAAATGTAGTAAATCTTTGTTGCCTCACATCAGAGAGTTCGCATTGCATGGCTGCAATCTTTATTTGCATATCTACTGGGCTTTTGAAGGATATGACACACCACCAGAAGCTTATTGACCACGACGGTGTGGAATAAGACAAGTTGTTCTTCTATTCGTATGTACTCAGTCTCTTTGGTGTTCTATAGGTTGTTCCTTGGAATTCATGTAAAAAAATAGAATTTTATTTTTAAATGTAGTAAATCTTTGTTGTCTCACATAAGGGAGTTCACATCCATGGCTGCAATCTTTATTTTTTCTTCAACTGGGCTTTTGGTGGATATGCACACCATAACCAGCACAATGAGCCCGACGGTGTGGAATCGGACAAGTTGTTCTTCTATTGGTATGTACTCAGGCTTTCTGGTGTTTTAAAGCTTGTTCCTGGAAGTTCATATAAGAATGTTGTATATTGTTTTTAAATGTAGTAAATCTTTGTTGCCTCAAATCAGGGAGTTTGCATTGCATGGCTGCAATCTTTATTTTCCCTGCAACTGGACTTTTGGTGGATATGCACACCATCAGCAGCTCGATGACCATGACGGTGTTTAATCAGACAAGTTATTCTTCTATTGGTATGTACTCAGGGTTTCTGGTGTTTTAACGATTGTTCCTTGAAGTTCATATATGAATGTAGTATTTTGATTTTAAATGTAGTAAATCTTTGTTGCCTCACATCAGGGAGTTTGCACTGCATGGCTGCAATCTTTATTTTCCCTTCAACTGGACTTTTGATGGATATGACACACCACCAGCAGCTTGATGACCACGACGTTGTGGAATCAGACAAGTTGTTCTTCTATTGGTATGTACTCAAGCTTTCTGGTGTTTTATAGATTGTTCCTTGAAGTTCATTTAAGAACATAGTACTTTGTTTTTAAATGTAGTAAATCTTTGTTGCCTCACATCAGGGAGTCCGAATTGCATGGCTGCAATATTTATTTGCACATCAACTGGGCTTTCGATGGATATGAGACACCACCAGAAGCCTGATGAAGATGACGGTGTGGAATCAGACATGTTCCTCTATTGGAATGTACTCAGGCTTTTTGTTGTTTTAAAGATTGTTCCTTGAAAATCTTATAAAAACATAGTACTTTATGTTTAAATGTTGTTAATCTTTGTTGTCTTACAACAGGGAGTCCGCATTGCATGGCTGCAATCTTTATTTGCACATCAACTGGGCTTTTGATGGATATGACACACCACCAGCAGCTTGATGACCACGATGGTGTGGAATCGGACAAGTTGTTCTTCTATTGGTATGTACTCAGGTTTCTGGTGTTTTAAAGATTGTTTCTTGAAGTTGATATAAGAACGTAGTATTTTATTTTTAAATGTAGTAAATCTTTGTTGCCTCACATCAGGGAGTCCGCATTGCATGGCTGCAATCTTTATTTGCACATCAACTGGGCTTTTGACGGATATGACACACCACCAGCAGACTGATGACCATGACAGTGTGGAATCAGACAAGTTGTTCTTTTATTGGTATGTACTCAGCCTTTTTGTTGTTTTAAAGATTGTTCCTTGAAGTACTTATAATAACATATTACTTTGTTTTTAAATGTAGTAAATATTTGTTGCATCACATCAGGGAGTTTGCATTGCATGGCTGCAATCTTTATTTGCACGTCAACTGGACTTTCGATGGATATGATACACCACGAGTGGATTGATGACCACGATGGTGTGGAATCAGACAAATTGTTCTTCTATTGGTATGTACTCAGGCTTTTTGTAGTTTTGAAGATTGTTCGTTGAAGTTCTTATAAGATCATAGTACTTTATTTTTAAATGTAGTAAATCTTTGTTGCCTCACATCAGGGAGTTCACATTGCATGGCTGCAATCTTTATTTGCATATCTACTGGGCTTTTGAAGGATATGACACACCACCAGCAGCTCATTGACCACGACGGTGTGGAATCAGACAAGTTGTTCTTCTATTGGTATGTACTCAGTCTCTTTGGAGTTTCAAAGGTTGTTCCTTGGAATTCATGTAAGAAAATAGTATTTTATTTTTAAATGTAGTAAATCTTTGTTGTCTCACATAATGGAGTTCGCATTCCATTTCTGCAATCTTTATTTTCCCTTCAACTGGGCTTTTGGTGGATATGCACACCATAACCAGCTCAATGAGCCCGACGGTGTGGAATCGGACAAGTTGTTCTTCTATTGGTATGTACTCAGGCTTTCTGGTGTTTTAAAGATTGTTCGTTGAAGTTCTTTTAAGAACATAGTACTTTGTTTTTAAATGTAGTAAATCTTTGTTGCCTCACATCAGGGAGTCCGCATTGCATGGCTGCAATATTTATTTGCACATCATCTGGGCTTTCGATGGATATGAGACACCACCAGAAGCTTGATGACCACGACGGTGTGGAATCAGACATGTTCCTCTATTGGAATGTACTCAGGCTTTTTGTTGTTTTAAAGATTGTTCCCTGAAAATCTTATAAAAACATAGTACTTTATGTTTAAATGTTGTTAATCTTTGTTGTCTCACATCAGGGAGTTCGCATTGCATACCTGCAATCTTTATTTGCACATCAACTGGGCTTTTGATGGATATGACACACCACCAGCAGCTTGATGACCATGACGGTGTGGAATCAAACAAGTTGTTCTTCTATTGGTATGTACTCAGGCTTTTTGTTGTTTTAAACATTGTTCCTTGAAAATCTTATAAAAACATAGTACTTTATTCTTAAATGATGTAAATCTTTGTTGTCTCACATAAGGGAGTTCGCATTGCATGACAGCAATCTTTATTTGCACATCAACTGGGCTTTTGATGGATATGACACACCACCAGCAGCTTGATGACCATGACGGTGTGGAATCAGACAAGTTGTTCTTCTATTGGTATGTACTCAGCCTTTTTGTTGTTTGAAAGATTGTTCCTTGAAGTTCTTATGAGAACATATTACTTTGTTTTTAAATGTAGTAAATATTTGTAGCCTCACATCAGGGAGTTTGCATTGCATGGCTGCAATCTTTATTTGCACATCAACTGGGCTTTCGATGGATATGATACACCACGAGTGGATTGATGACCACGACGGTGTGGAATCAGACAAGTTGTTTTTCTATTGGTATGTACTCAGGCTTTTTGTTGTTTTTGAAGATTGTTCGTTGAAGTTCTTATAAGAACATAGTACTTTATTTTTAAATGTAGTAAATCTTTGTTGCCTCACATCAGAGAGTTCGCATTGCATGTCTGCAATCTTTATTTGCATATCTACTGGGCTTTTGAAGGATATGACACACCACCAGCAGCTTATTGACCACGACATTGTGGAATAAGACAAGTTGTTCTTCTATTCGTATGTACTCAGTCTCTTTGGTGTTTTAAAGGTTGTTCCTTGGAATTCATGTAAAAAAATAGAATTTTATTTTTAAATGTAGTAAATCTTTGTTGTCTCACATAAGGGAGTTCGCATTCCATAGCTGCAATCTTTATTTTTTCTTCAACTGGGCTTTTGGTGGATATGAACACCATAACCAGCACAATGAGCCCGACGGTGTGGAATCGGACAAGTTGTTCTTCTATTGGTATGTACTCAGGCTTTCTGGTGTTTTAAAGATTGTTCCTTGAAGTTCATATAAGAACGTAGTATTTTGTTTTTAAATGTAGTAAATCTTTGTTCCCTCACATCAGGGAGTCCGCATTGCATGACTGCCATCTTTATTTGCACATCAACTGGGCTTTTGATGGATATGACACACCACCAGCAGCTTGATGACCACGACGGTTTGGAATCAACAAGTTGTTCTTCTATTGGTATGTACTCAGGCTTTCTGGGGTTTTAAAGCTTGTTCCTGGAAGTTCATATAAGAACGTTTTATATTGTTTTTAAATGTAGTAAATCTATGTTGCCTCACATCAGGGAGTCCGCATTGCATGGCTGCAATATTTATTTGCACATCATCTGGGCTTTCGATGGATATGAGACACCACCAGAAGCTTGATGACCACGACGGTGTGGAATCAGACATGTTCCTCTATTGGAATGTACTCAGGCTTTTTGTTGTTTTAAAGATTGTTCCTTGAAAATCTTATAAAAACATAGTACTTTATGTTTAAATGTTGTTAATCTTTGTTGTCTCACATCAGGGAGTCCGCATTGCATGGCTGCAATCTTTATTTGCACATCAGCTGTGCTTTTGATGGATATGACACACCACCAGCAGCTTGATGACCACGACGGTGTTTAATCAGAGAAGTTGTTCTTCTATTGGTATGTACTCGGGTTTCTGGTGTTTTAAAGATTGTTCCTTGAAGTTGATATAAGAACATAGTACTTTATTTTTAAATGTAGTAAATCTTTGTTGCCTCACATCAGGGAGCTCGCATTGCATGGCTGCAATATTTATTTGCATATCTACTCGGCTTTTGAAGGATATGACACACCACCAGCAGCTTATTGACAACGACGGTGTGGAATCAGACAATTTGTTCTTCTATTGGTATGTACTCAGGCTTTCTGGTATTTTAAAGATTTTTCCTTGGAATTCATGTAAGAAAATAGTATTTTATTTTTAAATGTAGTAAATCTTTGTTGTCTCACATAAGGGAGTTCGCATTCCATGGCTGCAATCTTTATTTTCCCTTCAACTGGACTTTTGGTGGATATGCACACCATAACCAGCTCAATGAGCCCGACGGTGTGGAATGGGACAAGTTGTTCTTCTATTGGTATGTACTCAGGCTTTCTGGTATTTTAAAGATTGTTCCTTGAAGTTCATATAAGAACGTAGTATTTTGTTTTTAAATGTAGTAAATCTTTGTTCCCTCAAATCAGGGAGTCCGCATTGCATGACTGCAATCTTTATTTGCACATCAACTGGGCTTTTGATGGATATGACACACAACCAGCAGCTTGATCACCACGACGGTGTGGAATCGGAGAAGTTGTTCTTCTTTTGGTATGTACTCAGGTTTCTGGTTTTTTAAAGATTGTTCCTTGAAGTTTATATAAGAATGTAGTATTTTATTTTTAAATGTAGTAAATCTTTGTTGCCTCACATCAGGGAGTCCGCATTGTATGGCTGCAATCTTTATTTGCATATCAACTGGGCTTTTGATGGATATGACACACCACCAGCAGCTTGATGACCATGACGGTGTGGAATCAGACAAGTTGTTCTTCTATTGGTATGTACTCAGCCTTTTTGTTGTTTTAAAGATTGTTCCTTGAAGTTCTTATGAGAACATATTACTTTGTTTTTAAATGTAGTAAATATTAGTAGCCTCACATCAGGGAGTTTGCATTGCATGGCTGCAATCTATATTTGCACATCAACTGGGCTTTCGATGGATATGATACACCACGAGTGGATTGATGACCACGACGGTGTGGAATCAGACAAGTTGATCTTCTATTGGTATGTACTCAGGCTTTTTGTTGTTTTTGAAGATTGTTCGTTGAAGTTCTTATAAGAACATAGTACTTTATTTTTAAATGTAGTAAATCTTTGTTGCCTCACATCAGAGAGTTCGCATTGCATGGCTGCAATCTTTATTTGCATATCTACTGGGCTTTTGAAGGATATGACACACCACCAGAAGCTTATTGACCACGACGGTGTGGAATAAGACAAGTTGTTCTTCTATTCGTATGTACTCAGTCTCTTTGGTGTTCTATAGGTTGTTCCTTGGAATTCATGTAAAAAAATAGAATTTTATTTTTAAATGTAGTAAATCTTTGTTGTCTCACATAAGGGAGTTCACATCCATGGCTGCAATCTTTATTTTTTCTTCAACTGGGCTTTTGGTGGATATGCACACCATAACCAGCACAATGAGCCCGACGGTGTGGAATCGGACAAGTTGTTCTTCTATTGGTATGTACTCAGGCTTTCTGGTGTTTTAAAGCTTGTTCCTGGAAGTTCATATAAGAATGTTGTATATTGTTTTTAAATGTAGTAAATCTTTGTTGCCTCAAATCAGGGAGTTTGCATTGCATGGCTGCAATCTTTATTTTCCCTGCAACTGGACTTTTGGTGGATATGCACACCATCAGCAGCTCGATGACCATGACGGTGTTTAATCAGACAAGTTATTCTTCTATTGGTATGTACTCAGGGTTTCTGGTGTTTTAACGATTGTTCCTTGAAGTTCATATATGAATGTAGTATTTTGATTTTAAATGTAGTAAATCTTTGTTGCCTCACATCAGGGAGTTTGCACTGCATGGCTGCAATCTTTATTTTCCCTTCAACTGGACTTTTGATGGATATGACACACCACCAGCAGCTTGATGACCACGACGTTGTGGAATCAGACAAGTTGTTCTTCTATTGGTATGTACTCAAGCTTTCTGGTGTTTTATAGATTGTTCCTTGAAGTTCATTTAAGAACATAGTACTTTGTTTTTAAATGTAGTAAATCTTTGTTGCCTCACATCAGGGAGTCCGAATTGCATGGCTGCAATATTTATTTGCACATCAACTGGGCTTTCGATGGATATGAGACACCACCAGAAGCCTGATGAAGATGACGGTGTGGAATCAGACATGTTCCTCTATTGGAATGTACTCAGGCTTTTTGTTGTTTTAAAGATTGTTCCTTGAAAATCTTATAAAAACATAGTACTTTATGTTTAAATGTTGTTAATCTTTGTTGTCTTACAACAGGGAGTCCGCATTGCATGGCTGCAATCTTTATTTGCACATCAACTGGGCTTTTGATGGATATGACACACCACCAGCAGCTTGATGACCACGATGGTGTGGAATCGGACAAGTTGTTCTTCTATTGGTATGTACTCAGGTTTCTGGTGTTTTAAAGATTGTTTCTTGAAGTTGATATAAGAACGTAGTACTTTATTTTTAAATGTAGTAAATCTTTGTTGTCTCACATCAGGGAGTTCGCATTGCATGGCTGCAAACTTTATTTGCACATCAACTGTGCTTTTGATGGATATGAGACACCACCAGAAGCTTGATGACCATGACGGTGTGGAATCAGGCATGTTCCTCTATTGGAATGTACTCAGGCTTTTTGTTGTTTTAAAGATTGTTCCTTGAAAATCTTATAAAAACATATTACTTTATGTTTAAATATTGTTAATCTTTGTTGTCTAACATCAGGGAGTTCTCATTGCATACCTGCTATCTTTATTTGCACATCAACTTGGCTTTTGATGGATATGACACACCACCAGCAGCTTGATGACCATGACGGTGTGGAATCAAACAAGATGTTCTTCTATTGGTATGTACTCAGGCTTTTTGTTGTTTTAAAGATTGTTCCTTGAAAATCTTATAAAAACATAGTACTTTATTTTTAAATGTTGTAAATCTTTGTTGTCTCACATCAGGGAGTTCGCATTGCATGGCTGCAATCTTTATTTGCACATCAACTGGGCTTTTGATGGATATGACACACCACCAGCAGCTTGATTACCATGACGGTGTGGAATCAGACAAGTTGTTCTCCTATTGGTATGTACTCAGCCTTTTTGTTGTTTTAAAGATTGTTCCTTGAAGTTCTTATTAGAACATATTACTTTGTTTTTAAATGTAGTAAATATTTGTAGCTTCACATCAGGGAGTTTGCATTGCATGGCTGCAATCTATATTTGCACATCAACTGTGCTTTCAATGGATATGATACACCACGAGTGGATTGATGACCACGACGGTATGGAATCAGACAAGATGTTCTTCTATTGGTATGTACTCAGGCTTTTGGTGTTTTTGAAGATTGTTCGTTGAAGTTCTTATAAGAACATAGTACTTTATTTTTAAATGTAGTAAATCTTTGTTGCCTCACATCAGGGAGTTTGCATTGCATGGCTGCAAACTTTATTTTCCCTTCAACTGGACTTTTGATGGATATGACACACCACCAGAAGCTTGATGACTAAGACGTTGTGGAATCAGACAAGTTGTTCTTCTATTGGTATGTACTCAAGCTTTCTGGTGTTTTAAAGCTTGTTCCTGGAAGTTCATATAAGAACGTTGTATATTGTTTTTAAATGTAGTAAATCTTTGTTGCCTCACATCAGGGAGTTTGCATTGCATGGCTGCAATAATTATTTTTCCTGCAACTGGACTTTTGGTGGATATGCACACCATCAGCAGCTCGATGACCATGACGGTGTTTAATCAGACAAGTTATTCTTCTATTTTTTGTGTACTCATGGTTTCTGGTGTTTTAACGATTGTTCCTTGAAGTTCATATATGAATGTAGTATTTTGATTTTAAATGTAGTAAATCTTTGTTGCCTCACATCAGGGAGTTTGCATTGTATGGCTGCAATCTTTATTTTCCCTTCAACTGGACTTTTGATGGATATGACACACCACCAGCAGCTTGATGACCACGACGGTGTGGAATCAGACAAGTTGTTCTTCTATTGGTATGTACTCAAGCTTTCTGGTGTTTTATAGATTGTTCCTTGAAGTTCTTTTAAGAACATAGTTCTTTGTTTTTAAATGTAGTAAATCTTTGTTGCCTCACATCAGGGAGTCCGCATTGCATGGCTGCATTATTTATTTGCACATCAACTGGGCTTTCGATGGATATGAGACACCACCAGAAGCTTGATGACCATGACGGTGTGGAATCAGACATGTTCCTCTATTGGAATGTACTCAGGCTTTTTGTTGTTATAAAGATTGTTTCTTGAAAATCTTATAAAAACATAGTACTTTATGTTTAAATGTTGCTAATCTATGTTGTCTCACATCAGGGAGTTCGCATTGCATGGCTGCAATCTTTATTTGCACATCAACTGGGCTTTTGATGGATATGACACACCACCAGCAGCTTGATGACCACGACAGTGTGGAATCGGACAAGTTGTTCTTCTATTGGTATGTACTCAGGTTTCTGGTGTTTTAAAGATTGTTTCTTGAAGTTGATATAAGAACGTAGTACTTTATTTTTAAATGTAGTAAATCTTTGTTGTCTCACATCAGGGAGTTCGCATTGCATGGCTGCAAACTTTATTTGCACATCAACTGTGCTTTTGATGGATATGAGACACCACCAGAAGCTTGATGACCACGACGGTGTGGAATCAGACATGTTCCTCTATTGGAATGTACTCAGGCTTTTTGTTGTTTTAAAGATTGTTCCTTGAAGATCTTATAAAAACATATTACTTTATGTTTAAATGTTGTTAATCTTTGTTGTCTAACATCAGGGAGTTCGCATTGCATACCTGCAATCTTTATTTGCACATCAACTGGGCTTTTGATGGATATGACACACCACCAGCAGCTTGATGACCATGACGGTGTGGAATCAAACAAGTTGTTCTTCTATTGGTATGTACTCAGGCTTTTTGTTGTTTTAAAGATTGTTCCTTGAAAATCTTATAAAAACATAGTACTTTATTTTTAAATGATGTAAATCTTTGTTGGCTCACATCAGGGAGTTCGCATTGCATGACTGCAATCTTTATTTGCACATCAACTGGGCTTTTGATGGATATGACACACCACCAGCAGCTTGATGACCATGACGGTGTGGAATCAGACAAGTTGTTCTTCTATTGGTATGTACTCAGCCTTTTTGTTGTTTGAAAGATTGTTCCTTGAAGTTCTTATGAGAACATATTACTTTGTTTTTAAATGTAATAAATATTTGTAGCCTCACATCAGGGAGTTTGCATTGCATGGCTGCAATCTTTATTTGCACATCAACTGGGCTTTCGATGGATATGATACACCATGAGTGGATTGATGACCACGACGGTGTGGAATCAGACAAGTTGTTCTTCTATTGGTATGTACTCAGGCTTTTTGTTGTTTTTGAAGATTGTTCGTTGAAGTTCTTATAAGAACATAGTACTTTATTTTTAAATGTAGTAAATCTTTGTTGCCTCACATCAGAGAGTTCGCATTGCATGTCTGCAATCTTTATTTGCATATCTACTGGGCTTTTGAAGGATATGACACATCACCAGCAGCTTATTGACCACGACATTGTGGAATAAGACAAGTTGTTCTTCTATTCGTATGTACTCAGTCTCTTTGGTGTTTTAAAGGTTGTTCCTTGGAATTCATGTAAAAAAATAGAATTTTATTTTTAAATGTAGTAAATCTTTTTTGTCTCACATAAGGGAGTTTGCATTCCATAGCTGCAATCTTTATTTTTTCTTCAACTGGGCTTTTGGTGGATATGAACACCATAACCAGCACAATGAGCCCGACGGTGTGGAATCGGACAAGTTGTTCTTCTATTGGTACGTACTCAGGCTTTCTGGTGTTTTAAAGATTGTTCCTTGAAGTTCATATAAGAACGTAGTATTTTGTTTTTAAATGTAGTAAATCTTTGTTCCCTCACATCAGGGAGTCCGCATTGCATGACTGCAATCTTTATTTGCACATCAACTGGGCTTTTGATGGATATGACACACCACCAGCAGCTTGATGACCACGACGGTTTGGAATCAGACAAGTTGTTCTTCTATTGGTATGTACTCAGGCTTTCTGGGGTTTTAAAGCTTGTATCTGGAAGTTCATATAAGAACGTTGTATATTGTTTTTAAATTTAGTAAATCTTTGTTGCCTCACATCAGGGAGTCCGCATTGCATGGCTGCAATCTTTATTTGCACATCAACTGGGCTTTTGATGGATATGACACACCACCAGCAGCTTGATGACCACGATGGTGTGGAATCGGACAAGTTGTTCTTCTATTGGTATGTACTCAGGTTTCTGGTGTTTTAAAGATTGTTTCTTGAAGTTGATATAAGAACGTAGTACTTTATTTTTAAATGTAGTAGATCTTTGTTGTCTCACATCAGGGAGTACGCATTGCATGGCTGCAAACTTTATTTGCACATCAACTGTGCTTTTGATGGATATGAGACACCACCAGAAGCTTGATGAAGATGACGGTGTGGAATCAGACATGTTCCTCTATTGGAATGTACTCAGGCTTTTTGTTGTTTTAAAGATTGTTCCTTGAAAATCTTATAAAAACATAGTACTTTATGTTTAAATGTTGTTAATCTTTGTTGTCTTACAACAGGGAGTCCGCATTGCATGGCTGCAATCTTTATTTGCACATCAACTGGGCTTTTGATGGATATGACACACCACCAGTAGCTTGATGACCACGATGGTGTGGAATCGGACAAGTTGTTCTTCTATTGGTATGTACTCAGGTTTCTGGTGTTTTAAAGATTGTTTCTTGAAGTTGATATAAGAACGTAGTACTTTATTTTTAAATGTAGTAAATCTTTGTTGTCTCACATCAGGGAGTTCGCATTGCATGGCTGCAAACTTTATTTGCACATCAACTGTGCTTTTGATGGATATGAGACACAACCAGAAGCTTGATGACCATGACGGTGTGGAATCATGCATGTTCCTCTATTGGAATGTACTCAGGCTTTTTGTTGTTTTAAAGATTGTTCCTTGAAAATCTTATAAAAACATATTACTTTATGTTTAAATGTTGTTAATCTTTGTTGTCTAACATCAGGGAGTTCTCATTGCATACCTGCTATCTTTATTTGCACATCAACTTGGCTTTTGATGGATATGACACACCACCAGCAGCTTGATGACCATGACGGTGTGGAATCAAACAAGATGTTCTTCTATTGGTATGTACTCAGGCTTTTTGTTGTTTTAAAGATTGTTCCTTGAAAATCTTATAAAAACATAGTACTTTATTTTTAAATGTTGTAAATTTTTGTTGTCTCACATCAGGGAGTTCGCATTGCATGGCTGCAATCTTTATTTGCACATCAACTGGGCTTATGATGGATATGACACACCACCAGCAGCTTGATTACCATGACGGTGTGGAATCAGACAAGCTGTTTTCCTATTGGTATGTACTCAGCCTTTTTGTTGTTATAAAGATTGTTCCTTGAAGTTCTTATTAGAACATATTACTTTGTTTTTAAATGTAGTAAATATTTGTAGCTTCACATCAGGGAGTTTGCATTGCATGGCTGCAATCTATATTTGCACATCAACTGGGCTTTCGATGGATATGATACACCACGAGTGGATTGATGAACACGATGGTGTGGAATCAGACAAGTTGTTCTTCTATTGGTATGTACTCAGGCTTTTGGTGTTTTTGAAGATTGTTCGTTGAAGTTCTTATAAGAACATAGTACTTTATTTTTAAATGTAGTAAATCTTTGTTGCCTCACATCAGGGAGTTTGCATTGCATGGCTGCAAACTTTATTTTCCCTTCAACTGGACTTTTGATGGATATGACACACCACCAGAAGCTTGATGACCAAGACGTTGTGGAATCAGACAAGTTGTTCTTCTATTGGTATGTACTCAAGCTTTCTGGTGTTTTGAAGCTTGTTCCTGGAAGTTCATATAAGAACGTTGTATATTGTTTTTAAATGTAGTAAATCTTTGTTGCCTCACATCAGGGAGTTTGCATTGCATGGCTGCAATAATTATTTTTCCTGCAACTGGACTTTTGGTGGATATGCACACCATCAGCAGCTCGATGACCATGACGGTGTTTAATCAGACAAGTTATTCTTCTATTTTTTGTGTACTCATGGTTTCTGGTGTTTTAACGATTGTTCCTTGAAGTTCATATATGAATGTAGTATTTTGATTTTAAATGTAGTAAATCTTTGTTGCCTCACATCAGGGAGTTTGCATTGTATGGCTGCAATCTTTATTTTCCCTTCAACTGGACTTTTGATGGATATGACACACCACCAGCAGCTTGATGACCATGACGGTGTGGAATCAGACAAGTTGTTCTTCTATTGGTATGTACTCAGCCTTTTTGTTGTTTGAAAGATTGTTCCTTGAAGTTCTTATGAGAACATATTACTTTGTTTTTAAATGTAGTAAATATTTGTAGCCTCACATCAGGGAGTTTGCATTGCATGGCTGCAATCTTTATTTGCACATCAACTGGGATTTCGATGGATATGATACACCACGAGTGGATTGATGACCACGACGGTGTGGAATCAGACAAGTTGTTCTTCTATTGGTATGTACTCAGGCTTTTTGTTGTTTTTGAAGATTGTTCGTTGAAGTTCTTATAAGAACATAGTACTTTATTTTTAAATGTAGTAAATCTTTGTTGCCTCACATCAGAGAGTTCGCATTGCATGTCTGCAATCTTTATTTGCATATCTACTGGGCTTTTGAAGGATATGACACACCACCAGCAGCTTATTGACCACGACATTGTGGAATAAGACAAGTTGTTCTTCTATTCGTATGTACTCAGTCTCTTTGGTGTTTTAAAAGTTGTTCCTTGGAATTCATGTAAAAAAATAGAATTTTATTTTTAAATGTAGTAAATCTTTGTTGTCTCACATAAGGGAGTTCGCATTCCATAGCTGCAATCTTTATTTTTTCTTCAACTGGGCTTTTGGTGGATATGAACACCATAACCAGCACAATGAGCCCGACGGTGTGGAATCGGACAAGTTGTTCTTCTATTGGTATGTACTCAGGATTTCTGGTGTTTTAAAGATTGTTCCTTGAAGTTCATATAAGAACGTAGTATTTTGTTTTTAAATGTAGTAAATCTTTGTTCCCTCACATCAGGGAGTCCGCATTGCATGACTGCAATCTTTATTTGCACATCAACTGGGCTTTTGATGGATATGACACACCACCAGCAGCTTGATGACCACGACGGTTTGGAATCAGACAAGTTGTTCTTCTATTGGTATGTACTCAGGCTTTCTGGGGTTTTAAAGCTTGTTCCTGGAAGTTCATATAAGAACGTTGTATATTGTTTTTAAATTTAGTAAATCTTTGTTGCCTCACATCAGGGAGTTAGCATTGCATGGCTGCAATCTTTATTTTCCCTGCAACTGGACTTTTGGTGGATATGAACACCATCAGCAGCTCGATGACCATGACGGTGTTTAATCAGAAGAGTTATTCTTCTATTGGTATGTACTCAGGTTTTCTGGTGTTTTAACGATTGTTCCTTGAAGTTCGTATATGAATGTAGTATTTTGATTTTAAATGTAGTAAATCTTTGTTGCCTCACATCAGGGAGTTTGCATTGCATGGCTGCAATCTTTATTTTCCCTTCAACTGGACTTTTGATATATATGACACACCACCAGCAGCTTGATGAATCAGTCAAGTTGTTCTTCTATTGGTATGTACTCAGGCTTTCTGTTGTTTTAAAGATTGTTCCTTGAAGTTCATACAAGAAAGTAGTATTTTGTTTTTAAATGAAGTAAATCTTTGTTCACTTACATCAGGGAGTCCGCATTGAATGACTGCAATCTTTATTTGCATATCAGCTGGGCTTTTGATGGATATGACACACCACCAGCAGCTTGATGACCACGACGGTTTGGAATCAGACAAGTTGTTCTTCTATTGGTATGTACTCAGGCTTTCTGGTGTTTTAAACCTTGTTCCTTGAAGTTCATATAGGAACGTAGTATATTGTTTTTAAATGTAGTAAATATTTGTTGCCTCACATCAGCTAGTTTGCATTGCATGGCTGCAATCTTTATTTTCCCTTCAACTGGACTTTTGGTGGATATGCACACCATCAGCAGCTCGATGACCATGACGGTGTTTAATCAGACAAGTTATTCTTCCATTGGTATGTACTCAGGATTTCCGGTGTTTTAACGATTGTTCCTTGAAGTTCATATATGAATGTAGTATTTTGATTTTAAATGTAGTAAATCTTTGTTGCCTCACATCAGGGAGTTTGCATTGCATGGCTGCAATCTTTTTTTCCCTTCAACTGGACTTTTGATGGATATGACACACCACCAGCAGCTTGATGACCACGACGGTGTGGAATCAGACAAGTTGTTCTTCTATTGGTATGTACTCAAGTTTTCTGGTGTTTTTGAAGATTGTTCGTTGAAGTTCTTATAAGAACATAGTACTTTATTTTTAAATGTAGTAAATCTTTGTTGCCTCACATCAGGGAGTTTGCATTGCATGGCTGCAAACTTTATTTTCCCTTCAACTGGACTTTTGATGGATATGACACACCACCAGCAGCTTGATGACCATGACGGAGTGGCATAAAACAAGTTGTTCTTCTATTGGTATGTATTCAGGCTTTCTGGTGTTTTAAAGATTGTTCCTTGAAGTTCATATAAGTAACAAAGTATTTTGTTTTTAACTGTAGTAAATCTTTCTTCCTTCACACCAGGGAGTCCGCATTGCATGGCTGCAATTTTTATTTGCACATCAACTGGGCTTTTGATGGATATGTACACCACCAGCAGCTTGATGCCCACGACAGTTTGGAATCAAACAAGTTGTTCTTCTATTGGTATGTACTCAGGCTTTCTGGTGTTTTAAAGATTGTCCCTTGAATTTCATATAAGAACGTAGTATTTTTTTTTAAATGTAGTAAATCTTTGTTGCCTCACATCAGGGAGTTCGCATTGCATGGCTGCAACCTTTATTTGCACATCAACTGGGCTCTTGATGGATATAACACACCACCAGCAGCTTGATGACCACGACGGTGTGGAATCAGACAAGTTGTTCTTCTATTGGTATGTACTCAGGCTTTTTGTTGTTTTAAAGATTGTTCCGTGAAGTTCTTATCAGAACATAGTACTTTGTTTTAAAATGTAGTAAATCCATGTTGCCTCACATCAGGGAGTCCGCATTGCATGGATGCAAACTTTATTTGCACATCAACTGGGCTTTCGATGGATATGATACACCACGAGTGGATTGATGACCACGATGGTGTGGAATCAGACAAGTTGTTTTTCTATTGGTATGTACTCAGGCTTTTTGTTGTTTTTGAAGATTGTTCGTTGAAGTTCTTATAAGAACATAGTACTTTATTTTTAAATGTAGTAAATCTTTGTTGCCTCACATCAGGGAGTTCGCTTTGCATGGCTGCAATCTTTATTTGCATATCTACTGGGCTTTTGAAGGATATGACACACCACCAGCAGCTTATTGACCACGACGGTGTGGAATCAGACAAGTTGTTCTTCTATTGGTATGTACTCAGTCTCTTTGGTGTTTCAAAGGTTGTTCCTTGGAATTTATGTAAGAAAATAGTATTTTATTTTTAAATGTAGTAAATCTTTGTTGTCTCACATAAGGGAGTTCGCATTGCATGACTGCAATTTTTTTTTGCACATCAACTGGGCTTTTGATGGATATGACCCACCACCAGCAGCTTGATGACCACGACGGTTTGGAATCAGACAAGTTGTTCTTCTATTGGTATGTACTCAGGATTTCTGGTGTTTTAAAGCTTGTTCCTTGAAGTTCATATAAGAACGTTGTATATTGTTTTTAAATGTAGTAAATCTTTGTTGCCTCACACCACGGAGTTTGCATTGCATGGCTGCAATCTTTATTTTCCCTTCAACTGGACTTTTGTTGGATATGCACACCATCAGCAGCTCTATGACCACGACGGTGTTTAATCAGACAAGTTGTTCTTCTATTGGTATGTACTCAGGCTTTCTGGTGTTTTAAAGCTTGTTCCTTGAAGTTCATATAAGAACATAGTATATTGTTTTTAAATGTAGTAAATGTTTGTTGCCTCACATCAGGGAGTTTGCATTGCATGGCTGCAATCTTTATTTGCTCATCAACTGGGCTTTTGATGGCTATGACACACCACCAGCAGCTTGATGACCATGACGGTGTGGAATCAAACAAGTTGTTCTTCTATTGGTATGTACTCAGGCTTTTTGTTGTTATAAAGATTGTTCCTTGAAAATCTAATAAAAACATAGTACTTTATTTTTAAATGTTGTAAATCTTAGTTTTCTCACATCAGGGAGTTCGCATTGCATGGCTGCAGTCTTTATTTGCACATCAACTGGGCTTTTGATGGATATGACACACCACCAGCAGCTTGATGACCATGACGGAGTGGCATAAAACAAGTTGTTCTTCTATTGGTATGTATTCAGGCTTTCTGGTGTTTTAAAGATTGTTCCTTGAAGTTCATATAAGTAACAAAGTATTTTGTTTTTAACTGTAGTAAATCTTTCTTCCTTCACACCAGGGAGTCCGCATTGCATGGCTGCAATTTTTATTTGCACATCAACTGGGCTTTTGATGGATATGTACACCACCAGCAGCTTGATGCCCACGACAGTTTGGAATCAAACAAGTTGTTCTTCTATTGGTATGTACTCAGGCTTTCTGGTGTTTTAAAGATTGTCCCTTGAATTTCATATAAGAACGTAGTATTTTTTTTTTAAATGTAGTAAATCTTTGTTGCCTCACATCAGGGAGTTCGCATTGCATGGCTGCAACCTTTATTTGCACATCAACTGGGCTCTTGATGGATATAACACACCACCAGCAGCTTGATGACCACGACGGTGTGGAATCAGACAAGTTGTTCTTCTATTGGTATGTACTCAGGCTTTTTGTTGTTTTAAAGATTGTTCCGTGAAGTTCTTATCAGAACATAGTACTTTGTTTTAAAATGTAGTAAATCCATGTTGCCTCACATCAGGGAGTCCGCATTGCATGGATGCAAACTTTATTTGCACATCAACTGGGCTTTCGATGGATATGAGACACCACCAGAAGCTTGATGACCATGACGGTGTGGAATCAGACATGTTCCTCTATTGGAATGTACTCAGGCTTTTTGTTGTTATAAAGATTGTTCCTTGAAAATCTTATAAAAACATAGTACTTTATGTTTAAATGTTGTTAATCTTTGTTGTCTCACATCAGGGAGTCCGCATTGCATGGCTGCAATCTTTATTTGCACATCAACTGGGCTTTTGATGGATATGACACACCACCAGCAGCTTGATGACTACGAGGGTGTGGAATCGGACAAGTTGTTGTTCTATTGGTATGTACTCAGGTTTCTGGTGTTTTAAAGATTGTTCCTTGAAGTTGATATAAGAACGTAGTACTTTATTTTTAAATGTAGTAAATCTTTGTTGTCTCACATCAAGGAGTTCGCATTGCATGGCTGCAAACTTTATTTGCACATCTACTGTGCTTTAGATGGATATGAGACACCACCAGAAGCTTGATGACCACGACGGTGTGGAATCAGACATGTTCCTCTGTTGGAATGTTCTCAGGCTTATTGTTGTTTTAAAGATTGTTCCTTGAAAATCTTATAAGAACATATTACTTTATGTTTAAATGTTGTTAATCTTTGTTGTCTAACATCAGGGAGTTTGCATTGCATGGCTGCAATCTTTATTTGCACATCAACTGGGCTTTTGATTGATATGACACCCCACCAGCAGCTTGATGACCATGACGGTGTGGAATCAAACAAGTTGTTCTTCTATTGGTATGTACTCAGGCTTTTTGTTGTTTTAAAGATTGTTCCTTGAAAATCTTATATAAACATAGTACTTTATTTTTAAATGTTGTAAATCTTTGTTGTCTCACATCAGGGAGTTCGCATTGCATGGCTGCAAACTTTATTTGCACATCAACTGTGCTTTTGATGGATATGACACACCACCAGCAGCTTGATGACCATGACGGTGTGGAATCAGACAAGTTGTTCTTCTATTGGTATTTACTCAATCTTTTTGTTGTTTTAAAGATTGTTCCTTGGAATTCATGTAAGAAAATAGTATTTTATTTTTAAATGTAGTAAATCTGTGTTGCCTCACATCAGGGAGTCCGCATTGCATGGCTGCAATATTTATTTGCACATCAACTGGGCTTTCAATGGATATGAGACACCACCAGAAGCTTGATGACCATGACGGTGTGGAATCAGGCATGTTCTTCTATTGGAATGTACTCTGGCTTTTTGTTGTTTTAAAGATTGTTCCTTGAAAATCTTATAAAAACATAGAACTTTTTTAAATGTTCATAATCTTTGTTGTCTCACATCAGGGAGTCCGCATTGCATGGCTGCAATGTTTATTTGCACATCAACTGGGCTTTTGATGGATATGACACACCACCAGCAGCTTGATGACCACGACGGTGTGGAATCGGACAAGTTGTTCTTCTATTGGTATGTACTCAGCCTTTTTGTTGTTTTAAAGATTGTTCCTTGAAGTTCTTATGAGAACATATTACTTTGTTTTTAAATGTAGTAAATATTTGTAGCCTCATATCAGGGAGTTTGCATTGCATGGCTGCAATCTTTATTTGCACATCAACTGGGCTTTCGATGGATATGATACACCACGAGTGGATTGATGACCACGACGGTGTGGAATCAGACAAGTTGTTCTTCTATTGGTATGTACTCAGGATTTGTGGTGTTTTAAAGCTTGTTCCTTGAAGTTCATATAAGAACGTTGTATATTGTTTTTAAATGTAGTAATCTTTGTTGCCTCACATCAGGGAGTTTGCATTGCATGGCTGCAATCTTTATTTTCCCTTCAACTGGACTTTTGGTGGATATGCACACCATCAGCAGCTCTATGACCACGACGGTGTTTAATCAGACATGTTGTTCTTCTATTGGTATGTACTCAAGCTTTCTGGTGTTTTAACGATTGTTCCTTGAAGTTCATATATGAATGTAGTATTTTGATTTTAAATGTAGTAAATCTTTGTTGCCTCTCATCAGGGAGTTTGCATTGCATGGCTGCAATCTTTATTTTCCCTTCAACTGGACTTTTGATGGATATGACACACCACCAGCTGCTTGATGACCACGACGGTGTGGAATCAGACAAGTTGTTCTTCTATTGGTATGTACTCAAGCTTTCTGGTGTTTTAAAGATTGTTCCTTGAAGTTCTTTTTAGAACATAGTACTTTGTTTTTAAATGTAGTAAATCTTTGTTGCCTCACAGTAGAGAGTCCGCATTGAAAGGCTGCAATCTTTATTTGCACATCAACTGGGCTTTCTATGGATATGAGACACCACCAGAAACTTGATGACCACGACGGTGTGGAATCAGACATGTTCCTCTATTGGAATGTACTCAGGCGTTTTGTTGTTTTAAAGATTGTTCCTTGGAAATCTTATAAAAACATAGTACTTTATGTTTAAATGTTGTTAATCTTTGTTGTCTCACATCAGGGAGTCCGCATTGCATGGCTGCAAACTTTATTTGCACATCAACTGTGCTTTTGATGGATATGAGACACCACCAGAAGCTTGATGACCACGACGGTGTGGAATCAAACATGTTCCTCTATTGGAATGTACTCAGGCTTTTTGTTGTTTTAAAGATTGTTCCTTGAAAATCTTATAAAAACATATTACTTTATGTTTAAATGTTGTTAATCTTTGTTGTCTAACATCAGGGAGTTCGCATTGCATACCTGCAATCTTTATTTGCACATCAACTGGGCTTTTGATGGATATGACACACCACCAGCAGCTTGATGACCATGACGGTGTGGAATCAAACAAGTTGTTCTTCTATTGGTATGTACTCAGGCTTTTTGTTGTTTTAAAGATTGTTCCTTGAAAATCTTATAAAAACATAGAACTTTATGTTTAAATGTTCATAATCTTTGTTGTCTCACATCAGGGAGTCCGCATTGCATGGCTGCAATCTTTATTTGCACATCAACTGGGCTTTTGATGGATATGACACACCACCAGCAGCTTGATGACCACGACGGTGTGGAATCGGACAAGTTGTTCTTCTATTGGTATGTACTCAGCCTTTTTGTTGTTTTAAAGATTGTTCCTTGAAGTTCTTATGAGAACATATTACTTTGTTTTTAAATGTAGTAAATATTTGTAGCCTCATATCAGGGAGTTTGCATTGCATGGCTGCAATCTTTATTTGCACATCAACTGGGCTTTCGATGGATATGATACACTACGAGTGGATTGATGACCACGACGGTGTGGAATCAGACAAGTTGTTCTTCTATTGGTATGTACTCAGGCTTTTTGTTGTTTTTGAAGATTGTTCATTGAAGTTCTTATAAGAACATAGTACTTTATTTTTAAATGTAGTAAACCTTTGTTGCCTCACATCAGGGATTCCGCATTGTGTGGCTGCAATCTTTATTTGCACATCAACTGGGCTTTTGATGGATATGACACACCACCAGCAGCTTGATGACCATGACGGTGTGGAATCAGACAAGTTGTTCTTCTATTGGTATGTACTCAGCCTTTTTGTTGTTTTAAAGATTGTTCCTTGAAGTTCTTATGAGAACATATTACTTTGTTTTTAAATGTAGTAAATATTTGTAGCCTCATATCAGGGAGTTTGCATAGCATGGCTGCAATCTTTATTTGCACATCAACTGGGCTTTCGATGGATATGATACACCACGAGTGGATTGATGACCACGACGGTGTGGAATCAGACAAGTTGTTCTTCTATTGGTATGTACTAAGGCTTTCTGGTGTGTTAAAGATTGTTCCTTGAAGTTCATTTAAGAACGTAGTATTTTGTTTTTAAATGTAGTAAATCTTTGTTCCCTCACATCAGGGAGTCCGCATTGCATGACTGAAATCTTTATTTGCACATCAACTGGGCTTTTGATGGATATGACACACCACCAGCAGCTTGATGACCTCGACGGTTTGGAATCAGACAAGTTGTTCTTCTATTGGTATGTACTCATTCTTTCTGGGGTTTTAAAGCTTGTTCCTGGAAGTTCATATAAGTACGTTGTATATTGTTTTCAAATGTAGTAAATCTTTGTTGCCTCACATCAGGTAGTTTGCATTGCATGGCTGCAATCTTTATTTTCCCTTCAACTGGACTTTTGATGGATATGACACACCACCAGCTGCTTGATGACCACGACGGTGTGGAATCAGACAAGTTGTTCTTCTATTGGTATGTACTCAGGCTGTCTGGTGTTTTAACGATTGTTCCTTGAAGTTCATATATGAATGTAGTATTTTGATTTTAAATGTAGTAAATCTTTGTTGCCTCACATCAGGGAGTTTGCATTGCATGGCTGCAATCTTTATTTTCCCTTCAACTGGACTTTTGATGGATATGACACACAACCAGCTGCTTGATGACCACGACGGTGTGGAATCAGACAAGTTGTTCTTCTATTGGTATGTACTCAGGCCTTCTTTTGTTTTAAACCTTGTTCCTTGAAGTTCATATAAGAACGTAGTATATTGTTTTTAAATGTAGTATATCTTTGTTGCCTCACATCAGGGAGTTTGCATTGCATGGCTGCAATCTTTATTTTCCCTTCAACTGGACTTTTGGTGGATATGCACACAATCAGCAGCTCGATGACCATGACGGTGTTTAATCAGACAAGTTATTCTTCCATAGGTATGTACTCAGGCTTTCTGGTCTTTTAACGATTGTTCCTTGAAGTTCATATATGAATGTAGTATTTTGATTTTAAATGTAGTAAATCTTTGTTGCCTCACATCAGGGAGTTTGCATTGCATGGCTGCAATCTTTTTTTTCCCTTCAACTGGACTTTTGTTTGATATGACACACCACCAGCAGCTTGAAGACCACGACGGTGTGGAATCAGACAAGTTGTTCTTCTATTGGTATGTACTCAAGCTTTCTGGTGTTTTAAAGAATGTTCCTTGAAGTTCTTTTAAGAACATAGTACTTTGTTTTTAAATGTAGTAAATCTTTGTTGCCTCACATCAGGGAGTCCGCATTGAATGGCTGCAATATTTATTTGCACATCAACTGGGCTTTCGATGGATATGAGACACCACCAGAAGCTTGATGACCATGACGGTGTGGAATCAGACATGTTCCTCTATTGGAATGTACTCAGGCTTTTTGTTGTTTTAAAGATTGTTCCTTGAAAATCTTATAAAAACATAGTACTTTATGTTTAAATGTTGATAATCTTTGTTGTCTCACATCAGGGAGTCCGCATTGCATGGCTGCAATCTTTATTTGCACATCAACAGGTCTTTTGATGGATATGACACACCACTAGCAGCTTGATGACCACGACGGTGTGGAATCGGACAAGTTGTTCTTCTATTGGTATGTACTCAAATTTCTGGTGTTTTAAAGATTGTTCCTTGAAGTTCATATATGAATGTAGTATTTTGATTTTAAATGTTGTAAATCTTTGTTGCCTCACATCAGGGAGTTTGCATTGCATGGCTGCAATCTTTATTTTTTCTTCAACTGGACTTTTGATGGATATGACACACCACCAGCAGCTTGATGACCATGACGGTGTGGAATCAGACAAGTTGTTCTTCTATTGGTATGTACTCAACCTTTTTGTTGTTTTAAAGATTGTTCCTTGAAGTTCTTATGAGAACATATTACTTTGTTTTTAAATGTAGTAAATATTTGTAGCCTCACATCAGGGAGTTTGCATTGCATGGCTGCAATCTTTATTTGCACATCAACTGGGCTTTCGGTGGATATGATACACTACGAGTGGATTGATGACCACGACGGTGTGGAATCAGACAAGTTGTTCTTCTATTGGTATGTACTCAGGCTTTTTGTTGTTTTTGAAGATTGTTCATTGAAGTTCTTATAAGAACATAGTACTTTATTTTTAAATGTAGTAAATCTTTGTTGCCTCACATCAGGGAGTTTGCATTGCATGGCTGCAATCTTTATTTTTTCTTCAACTGGACTTTTGATGGATATGACACACCACCAGCAGCTTGATGACCACGACGGTGTGGAATCGGACAAGTTGTTCTTCTATTGGTATGTACTCAGGTTTCTGATGTTTTAAAGATTGTTCCTTGAAGTTGATATAAGAACGTAGTACTTTATTTTTAAATGTAGTAAATCTTTGTTGTCTCACATCAGGGAGTTGGCATTGCATGGCTGCAAGCTTTATTTGCAAATCTACTGTTCTTTTGATGGATATGAGACACCACCAGAAGCTTGATGACCACGACGGTGTGGAATCAGACATGTTCCTCTATTGGAATGTACTCAGGCTTATTGTTGTTTTAAAGATTGTTCCTTGAAAATCTTATATAAACATAGTACTTTATTTTTAAATGTTGTAAATCTTTGTTGTCTCACATCAGGGAGTTCGCATTGCATGGCTGCAAACTTTATTTGCACATCAACTGTGCTTTTGAAGAATATGACACACCACCAGCAGCTTGATGACCATGACGGTGTAGAATCAGACAAGTTGTTCTTCTATTGGTATGTACTCAGGCTTTTTGTTGTTTTAAAGATTGTTCGTTGAAGTTCTTATAAGAACATAGTACTTTATTTTTAAATGTAGTAAATCTTTGTTGCCTCATATCAGGGAGTTCGCATTGCATGGCTGCAATCTTTATTTGCATATCTACTGGGCTTTTGATGGATATGACACACCACCAGCAGCTTATTGACCACGACGGTGTGGAATCAGACAAGTTGTCCTTCTATTGGTGTATACTCTGTCTCTTTGGTGTTTTAAAGGTTGTTCCTTGGAATTCATGTAAGAAAATAGTATTTTATTTTTAAATGTTTTAAATCTTTGTTGTCTCACATAAGGGAGTTAGCATTCCATGGCTGCAATCTTTAATTTCTCTTCAACTGGGTTTTGGTGGATATGCACACCATAACCAGCACAATGAGCCCGACAGTGTGGAATCGGACAAGTTGTTCTTCTATTGGTATGTACTCAGGCTTTCTGGTGTTTTAAAGATTGTTCCTTGAAGTTAATATAAGAACGTAGTATTTTGTTTTCTAAATGTAATAAATCTTTGTTCCCTCACATCAGGGAGTCCGCATTGCATGACTGCAATCTTTATTTGCACATCAACTGGGCTTTTGATGGATATGACACACCACCAGCAGCTTGATGCCCACGACAGTTTGGAATCAGACAAGTTGTTCTTCTATTGGTATGTACTCAGGATTTCTGGTGTTTTAAAGCTTGTTCCTTGAAGTTCATATAAGAACGTTGTATATTGTTTTTAAATGTAGTAAATCTTTGTTGCCTCACATCACGGAGTTTGCATTGCATGGGTGCAATCTTTATTTTCCCTTCAACTGGACTTTTGGTGGATATGCACACCATCAGCAGCTCTATGACCACGACGGTGTTTAATCAGACAAGTTGTTCTTCTATTGGTATGTCCTCAGGCTTTCTGGTGTTTTTACGATTGTTCCTTGAAGTTCATATATGAATGTAGTATTTTGATTTTAAATGTAGTAAATCTTTGTTGCCTCACATCACGGAGTTTGCATTGCATGGGTGCAATCTTTATTTTCCCTTCAACTGGACTTTTGATGGATATGACACACCACCAGCAGCTTGATGACCATGACGGAGTGGAATCATACAAGTTGTTCTTCTATTGGTATGTATTCAGGCTTTCTGGTGTTTTAAAGATTGTTCCTTGAAGTTCATATAAGAACAAAGTATTTTGTTTTTAACTATAGTAAATCTTTCTTCCTTCACACCAGGGAGTCCGCATTGCATGGCTGCAATTTTTATTTGCACATCAACTGAGCTTTTGATGGATATGCACACCATCAGCAGCTTGATGCCCACGACAGTATGGAATCAGACAAGTTGTTCTTCTATTGGTATGTACTCAGGCTTTCTGGTGTTTTGAAGATTGTCCCTTGAATTTCATATAAGAACGTAGTATTTTGTTTTTAAATGTAGTAAATCTTTGTTGCCTCACATCAGGGAGTTCGCATTGCATGGCTGCAACCTTTATTTGCACAACAACTGGGCTCTTGATAGATATATAACACACCACCAGCAGCTTGATGACCACGACGGTGTGGAATCAGACAAAATGTTCTTCTATTGGTATGTACTCAGGCTTTTTGTTGTTTTAAAGATTGTTCCGTGAAGTTCTCATCAGAACATAGTACTTTGTTTTAAAATGTAGTAAATCTATGTTGCCTCACATCAGGGAGTCCGCATTGCATGGATGCAAACTTTATTTGCACATCAACTGGGCTTTCGATGGATATGAGACACCACCAGAAGCTTGATGACCATGACGGTGTGGAATCAGACATGTTCCTCTATTGGAATGTACTCAGGCTTTTTGTTGTTATAAAGATTGTTCCTTGAAAATCTTATAAAAACATAGTACTTTATGTTTAAATGTTGTTAATCTTTGTTGTCTTACATCAGGGAGTCCGCATTGCATGGCTGCAATCTTTATCTGCACATCAACTGGGCTTTTGATGGATATGACACACCAGCAGCAGCTTGATGACCACGACGGTGTGGAATCGGACAAGTTGTTCTTCTATTGGTATGTACTCAGGTTTCTGGTGTTTTAAAGATTGTTCCTTGAAGTTGATATAAGAACGTAGTACTTTATTTTTAAATGTAGTAAATCTTTGTTGTCTCACATCAGGGAGTTCGCATTGCATGGCTGCAAACTTTATTTGCACATCTACTGTGCTTTTGATGGATATGAGACACCACCAGAAGCTTGATGACCACGACAGTGTGGAATCAGACATGGTCCTCTATTGGAATGTACTCAGGCTTATTGTTGTTTTAAAGATTGTTCCTTGAAAATCTTATAAGAACATATTACTTTATGTTTAAATGTTGTTAATCTTTGTTGTCTAACATCAGGGAGTTCGCATTGCATGGCTACAATCTTTATTTGCACATCAACTGGGCTTTTGATGGATATGACACACCACCAGCAGCTTGATGACCATGACGGTTAGGAATCAAACAAGTTGTTCTTCTATTGGTATGTACTCAGGCTTTTTGTTGTTTTAAATATTGTTCTGTGAAGTTCTCATCAGAACATAGTACTTTGTTTTAAAATGTAGTAAATCTATGTTGCCTCACATCAGGGAGTCCGCATTGCATGGATGCAAACTTTATTTGCACATCAACTGGGCTTTCGATGGATATGAGACACCACCAGAAGCTTGATGACCATGACGGTGTGGAATCAGACATGTTCCTCTATTGGAATGTACTCAGGCTTTTTGTTGTTATAAAGATTGTTCCTTGAAAATCTTATAGAAACATAGTACTTTATGTTTAAATGTTGTTAATCTTTGTTGTCTCACATCAGGGAGTCCGCATTGCATGGCTGCAATCTTTATCTGCACATCAACTGGGCTTTTGATGGATATGACACACCACCAGCAGCTTGATGACCACGACGGTGTGGAATCGGACAAGTTGTTCTTCTATTGGTATGTACTCAGGTTTCTGGTGTTTTAAAGATTGTTCCTTGAAGTTGATATAAGAACGTAGTACTTTATTTTTAAATGTAGTAAATCCTTGTTGTCTCACATCAGGGAGTTCGCATTGCATGGCTGCAAACTTTATTTGCACATCTACTGTGCTTTTGATGGATATGAGACACCACCAGAAGCTTGATGACCACGACGGTGTTGAATCAGACATGTTCCTCTATTGGAATGTACTCAGGCTTATTGTTGTTTTAAAGAGATTTCCTTGAAAATCTTATAAGAACATATTACTTTATGTTTAAATGTTGTTAATCTTTGTTGTCTAACATCAGGGAGTTCGCATTCCATGGCTGCAATCTTTATTTTTTCTTCAACTGGGCTTTTGGTGGATATGAACACCATAACCAGCACAATGAGCCCGACGGTGTGGAATCGGACAAGTTGTTCTTCTATTGGTATGTACTAAGGCTTTCTGGTGTTTTAAAGATTGTTCCTTGAAGTTCATATAAGAACGTAGTATTTTGTTTTTAAATGTAGTAAATCTTTGTTCCCTCACATCAGGGAGTCCGAATTGCATGACTGCAATCTTTATTTGCACATCAACTGGGCTTTTGATGGATATGACACACCACCAGCAGCTTGATGACCTCGACGGTTTGGAATCAGACAAGTTGTTCTTCTATTGGTATGTACTCAGCCTTTCTGGGGTTTTAAAGCTTGTTCCTGGAAGTTCATATAAGAACGTTGTATATTGTTTTTAAATGTAGTAAATCTTTGTTGCCTCACATCAGGGAGTTTGCATTGCATGGCTGCAATCTTTATTTTCACTGCAAACGGACTTTTGGTGGATATGAACACCATCAGCAGCTCGATGACCATGACGGTGTTTAATCAGAAGAGTTATTCTTCTATTGGTATGTACTCAGGTTTTCTGGTGTTTTAACGATTGTTCCTTGAAGTTCATATGTGAATCTAGTATTTTGATTTTAAATGTGGTAAATCTTTGTTGCCTCACATTAGGGAGTTTGCATTGCATGGCTGCAATCTTTATTTTCCCTTCAACTGGACTTTTGGTGGATATGCACACCATCAGCAGCTCTATGACCACGACGGTGTTTAATCAGACAAGTTGTTCTTCTATTGGTATGTACTCAGGCTTTCTGGTGTTTTAACGATTGTTCCTTGAAGTTCATATATGAATGTAGTATTTTGATTTTAAATGTAGTAAATCTTTGTTGCCTCACATCAGGGAGTTTGCATTGCATGGCTGCAATCTTTATTTTCCCATCAACTTGACTTTTGATGGATATGACACACCACCAGCTGCTTGATGACCATGACGGTGTGGAATCAGACAAGTTGTTCTTCTATTGGTATGTACTCAGGCTTTCTGGTGTTTTAAACCATGTTCCTTGAAGTTCATATAGGAACGTAGTATATTGTTTTTAAATGTAGTAAATCTTTGTTGCCCCACATCAGGGAGTTTGCATTGCATGGCTGCAATCTTTATTTTCCCTTCAACTGGACTTTTGGTGGATATGCACACCATCAGCAGCTCGATGACCATGACGGTGTGGAATCAGACATGTTCCTCTATTGGAATGTACTCAGGCTTTTTGTTGTTATAAAGATTGTTCCTTGAAAATCTTATAGAAACATAGTACTTTATGTTTAAATGTTGTTAATCTTTGTTGTCTCACATCAGGGAGTCCGCATTGCATGGCTGCATTCTATATCTGCACATCAACTGGGCTTTTGATGGATATGACACACCACCAGCAGCTTGATGACCACGACGGTGTGGAATCGGACAAGTTGTTCTTCTATTGGTATGTACTCAGGTTTCTGGTGTTTTAAAGATTGTTCCTTGAAGTTGATATAAGAACGTAGTACTTTATTTTTAAATGTAGTAAATCCTTGTAATCTCACATCAGGGAGTTCGCATTGCATGGCTGCAAACTTTATTTGCACATCTACTGTGCTTTTGATGGATATGAGACACCACCAGAAGCTTGATGACCACGACGGTGTGGAATCAGACATGTTCCTCTATTGGAATGTACTCAGGCTTATTGTTGTTTTAAAGATTGTTCCTTGAAAATCTTATAAGAACATATTACTTTATGTTTAAATGTTGTTAATCTTTGTTGTCTAACATCAGGGAGTTCGCATTCCATGGCTGCAATCTTTATTTTTTCTTCAACTGGGCTTTTGGTGGATATGAAAACCATAACCAGCACAATGAGCCCGACGGTGTGGAATCGGACAAGTTGTTCTTCTATTGGTATGTACTAAGGCTTTCTAGTGTTTTAAAGATTGTTCCTTGAAGTTCATATAAGAACGTAGTATTTTGTTTTTAAATGTAGTAAATCTTTGTTCCCTCACATCAGGGAGTCCGCATTGCATGACTGCAATCTTTATTTGCACATCAACTGGGCTTTTGATGGATATGACACACCACCAGCAGCTTGATGACCTCGACGGTTTGGAATCAGACAAGTTGTTCTTCTATTGGTATGTACTCAGGCTTTCTGGGGTTTTAAAACTTGTTCCTGGAAGTTCATATAAGAACGTTGTATATTGTTTTTAAATGTAGTAAATCTTTGTTGCCTCACATCAGGGAGTTTGCATTGCATGGCTGCAATCTTTATTTTCACTGCAAACGGACTTTTGGTGGATATGAACACCATCAGCAGCTCGATGACCATGACGGTGTTTAATCAGAAAAGTTATTCTTCTATTGGTATGTACTCAGGTTTTCTGGTGTTTTAACGATTGTTCCTTGAAGTTCATATGTGAATGTAGTATTTTGATTTTAAATGTAGTAAATCTTTGTTGCCTCACATTAGGGACTTTGCATTGCATGGCTGCAATCTTTATTTTCCCATCAACTTGACTTTTGATGGATATGACACACCACCAGCTGCTTGATGACCACGACGGTGTGGAATCAGACAAGTTGTTCTTCTATTGGTATGTACTCAGGCTTTCTGGTGTTTTAAACCTTGTTCCTTGAAGTTCATATAAGAACGTAGTATATTGTTTTTAAATGTAGTAAATCTTTGTTGCCCCACATCAGGGAGTTTGCATTGCATGGCTGCAATCTTTATTTTCCCTTCAACTGGACTTTTGGTGGATATGCACACCATCAGCAGCTCGATGACCATGACGGTGTTTAATCAGACAAGTTATTCTTCCATTGGTATGTACTCAGGCTTTCTGTTGTTTTAACGATTGTTCCTTGAAGTTCATATATGAATGTAGTATTTTGATTTTAAATGTAGTAAATCTTTGTTGCCTCACATCAGGGAGTTTGCATTGCATGGCTGCAATCTTTTTTTTCCCTTCAACTGGACTTTTGATGGATATGACACACCACCAGCAGCTTGATGACCACGACGGTGTGGAATCGGACAAGTTGTTCTTCTATTGGTATGTACTCAAATTTCTGGTGTTTTAAAGATTGTTCCTTGAAGTTCATATATGAACGTAGTATTTTGATTTTAAATGTTGTAAATCTTTGTTGCCTCACATCAGGGAGTTTGCATTGCATGGCTGCAATCTTTATTTTCCCTTCAACTGGACTTTTGATGGATATGACACACCACCAGCAGCTTGATGACCATGACGGTGTGGAATCAGACAAGTTGTTCTTCTATTGGTATGTACTCAGCCTTTTTGTTTTTTAAAGATTGTTCCTTGAAGTTCTTATGAGAACATATTACTTTGTTTTTAAATGTAGTAAATATTTGTAGCCTCACATCAGGGAGTTTGCATTGCATGGCTGCAATCTTTATTTGCACATCAACTGGGCTTTCGGTGGATATGATACACCACGAGTGGATTGATGACCACGACGGTGTGGAATCAGACAAGTTGTTCTTCTATTGGTATGTACTCAGGCTTTTTGTTGTTTTTGAAGATTGTTCGTTGAAGTTCTTATAAGAACATAGTACTTTATTTTAGAATGTAGTAAATCTTTGTTGCGTCACATCAGGGAGTTCGCATTGCATGGCTGCAATCTTTGTTTGCATATCTACTGGGCTTTTGAAGGATATGACACACCACCAGCAGCTTATTGACCAGGACGCTGTGGAATCAGACAAGTTGTTCTTCTATTGGTATGTACTCAGTCTCTTTGGAGTTTCAAAGGTTGTTCCTTGGAATTCATGTAAGAAAATAGTATTTTATTTTTAAATGTAGTAAATCTTTGTTGTCTCACATAAGGGAGTTCGCATTACATGGCTGCAATCTTTAATTTCCCTTCAACTGGGTTTTGGTGGATATGCACACCATAACCAGCACAATGAGCCCGACAGTGTGGAATCGGACAAGTTGTTCTTCTATTGGTATGTACTCAGGCTTTCTGGTGTTTTAAAGATTGTTCCATGAAGTTAATATAAGAACGTAGTATTTTGTTTTCTAAATGTAGTAAATCTTTGTTCCCTCACATCACGGAGTCCGCATTGCATGACTGCAATCTTTATTTGCACATCAACTGGGCTTTTGGTGGATATGACACACCACCAGCAGCTTGATGACCACGACGGTTTGGAATCAGACAAGTTGTTCTTCTATTGGTATGTACTCAGGATTTCTGGTGTTTTAAAGCTTGTTCCTTGAAGTTCATATAAGAACGTTGTATATTGTTTTTAAATGTAGTAAATCTTTGTTGCCTCACATCAGGGAGTTTGCATTGCATGGCTGCAATCTTTATTTTCCCTTCAACTGGACTTTTGGTGGATATGCACACCATCAGCAGCTCTATGACCACGACGGTGTTTAATCAGACAAGTTGTTCTTCTATTGGTATGTCCTCAGGCTTTCTGGTGTTTTAACGATTGTTCCTTGAAGTTCATATATGAATGTAGTATTTTGATTTTAAATGTAGTAAATCTTTGTTGCCTCACATCAGGGAGTTTGCATTGCATGGCTGCAATCTTTATTTTCCCTTCAACTGGACTTTTGATGGATATGACACACCACCAGCAGCTTGATGACCATGACGGAGTGGAATCAAACAAGTTGTTCTTCTATTGGTATGTATTCAGGCTTTCTGGTGTTTTAAAGATTGTTCCTTGAAGTTCATATAAGAACAAAGTATTTTGTTTTTAACTGTAGTAAATCTTTCTTCCTTCACACCAGGGAGTCCGCATTGCATGGCTGCAATTTTTATTTGCACATCAACTGGACTTTTGATGGATATGCACACCACCAGCAGCTTGATGCCCACGACAGTATGGAATCAGACAAGTTGTTCTTCTATTGGTATGTACTCAGGCTTTCTGGTGTTTTGAAGATTGTCCCTTGAATTTCATATAAGAACGTAGTATTTTGTTTTTAAATGTAGTAAATCTTTGTTGCCTCACATCAGGGAGTTCGCATTGCATGGCTGCAACCTTTATTTGCACATCAACTGAGCTCTTGATGGATATAACACACCACCAGCAGCTTGATGACCACGACGGTGTGGAATCAGACAAAATGTTCTTCTATTGGTATGTACTCAGGCTTTTTGTTGTTTTAAAGATTGTTCCGTGAAGTTCTTATCAGAACATAGTACTTTGTTTTAAAATGTAGTAAATCTATGTTGCCTCACATCAGGGAGTCCGCATTGCATGGATGCAAACTTTATTTGCACATCAACTGGGCTTTCGATGGATATGAGACACCACCAGAAGCTTGATGACCATGACGGTGTGGAATCAGACATGTTCCTCTATTGGAATGTACTCAGGCTTTTTGTTGTTATAAAGATTGTTCCTTGAAAATCTTATAAAAACATAGTACATTATGTTTAAATGTTGTTAATATTTGTTGTCTCACATCAGGGAGTCCGCATTGCATGGCTGCAATCTTTATTTGCACATCAACTGGGCTTTTGATGGATATGACACACCACCAGCAGCTTGATGACCACGACGGTGTGGAATCGGACAAGCTGTTCTTCTTTTGGTATGTACTCAGGTTTCTGGTGTTTTAAAGATTGTTCCTTGAAGTTGATATAAGAACGTAGTACTTTATTTTTAAATGTAGTAAATCTTTGTTGTCTCACATCAGGGAGTTCGCATTGCATGGCTGCAAACTTTATTTGCACATCTACTGTGCTTTTGATGGATATGAGACACCACCTGAAGCTTGATGACCACGACGGTGTGGAATCAGACATGTTCCTCTATTGGAATGTACTCAGGCTTATTGTTGTTTTAAAGATTGTTCCTTGAAAATCTTATAAGAACATATTACTTTATGTTTAAATGTTGTTAATCATTGTTGTCTAACATCAGGGAGTTCGCATTGCATGGCTGCAATCTTTATTTGCACATCAACTGGGCTTTTGATGGATATGAGACACCACCAGCAGCTTGATGACCATGACGGTGTGGAATCAAAGAAGTTGTTCTTCTATTGGTATGTACTCAGGTTTCTGGTGTTTTAAAGATTGTTTGTTGAAGTTGATATAAGAACGTAGTATTTTATTTTTAAATGTAGTAAACCTTTGTTGCCTCACATCAGGGAGTCCGCATTGTGTGGCTGCAATCTTTATTTGCACATCAACTGGACTTTTGATGGATATGACACACCACCAGCAGCTTGATGACCATGACGGTGTGGAATCAGACAAGTTATTCTTCCATTGGTATGTACACAGGCTTTCTGGTGTTTTAACGATTGTTCCTCGAAGTTCATATATGAATGAAGTATTTTGATTTTAAATGTAGTAAATCTTTGTTGCCTCATACCAGAGAGTTTGCATTGCAGGGCTGCAATCTTTATTTTCCCTTCAACTGGACTTTTGATGGATGTGACACACCACCAGCAGCTTGATGACCACGACGGTGTGGAATCAGACAAGTTTTTCTTCTATTGGTATGTACTCAAGCTTTCTGGTGTTTTAAAGATTGTTCCTTGAAGTTCTTTTAAGAACATAGTACTTTGTTTTTAAATGTAGTAAATCTTTGCTGCCTCACATCAGGGAGTCCGCATTGCATGGCTGCAATATTTATTTGCACATCAACTGGGCTTTCAATGGATATGAGACACCACCAGAAGCTTGATGACCATGACGGTGTGGAATCAGTCATGTTCCTCTATTGGAATGTACTGAGGCTTTTTGTTGTTTTAAAGATTGTTCCTTGAAAATCTTATAAAAACATAATACTTTATGTTTAAATGTTCATAATCTCTGTTGTCTCACATCAGGGAGTCCGCATTGCATGGCTGCAATCTTTATTTGCACATCAACTTGGCTTTTGATGGATATGACACACCACCAGCAGCTTGATGACCATGACGGTGTGGAATCCGACAAGTTGTTCTTCTATTGGTATGTACTCAGGCTTTTTGTTGTTTTAAAGATTGTTCGTTGAAGTTCTTATAAGAACATAGTACTTTATTTTTAAATGTAGTAAATCTTTGTTGCCTCATATCAGGGAGTTCGCATTGCATGGCTGCAATCTTTATTTGCATATCTACTGGGCTTTTGAAGGATATGACACACCACCAGCAGCTTATTGACCACGACGGTGTGGAATCAGACAAGTTGTTCTTCTATTGGTATGTACTCTGTCTCTTTGGTGTTTTAAAGGTTGTTCCTTGGAATTCATGTAAGAAAATAGTATTTTATTTTTAAATGTAGTAAATCTTTGTTGTCTCACATAAGGGAGTTCGCATTCCATGGCTGCAATCTTTATTTTCCCTTCAACTGGGCTTTTGGTGGATATGCACACCATAACCAGCTCAATGAGCCGAACGGTGTGGAATCGGACAAGTTGTTCTTCTATTGGTATGTACTCAGGCTTTCTGGTGTTTTAAAGCTTGTTCCTTGAAGTTCATATAAGAACATAGTATATTGTTTTTAAATGTAGTAAATCTTTGTTGCCTCACATCAGGGAGTTTGCATTGCATGGCTGCAATCTTTATTTTCCCTTCAACTGGACTTTTGGTGGATATGCAGACCATCAGCAGCTCGATGACCATGACGGTGTTTAATCAGACAAGTTATTCTTCCATTGGTATGTACTCAGGCTTTCTGGTGTTTTAACGATTGTTTCTTGAAGTTCATATATGAATGAAGTATTTTGATTTTAAATGTAGTAAATCTTTGTTGCCTCACATCAGGGAGTTTGCATTGCAGGGCTGCAATGTTTATTTTCCCTTCAACTGGACATTTGATCAATGTGACACACCACCAGCAGCTTGATGACCACGACGGTGTGGAATCAGACAAGTTTTTCTTCTATTGGTATGTACTCAAGCTTTCTGGTGTTTTAAAGATTGTTCCTTGAAGTTCTTTTAAGAACATAGTTCTTTGTTTTTAAATGTAGTAAATCTTTGCTGCCTCACATCAGGGAGTCCGCATTGCATGGCTGCAATATTTATTTGCACATCAACTGGGCTTTCAATGGATATGAGACACCACCAGAAGCTTGATGACCATGACGGTGTGGAATCAGGCATGTTCCTCTATTGGAATGTACTGAGGCTTTTTGTTGTTTTAAAGATTGTTCCTTGAAAATCTTATAAAAACATAATACTTTATGTTTAAATGTTCATAATCTTTGTTGTCTCACATCAGGGAGTCCGCATTGCATGGCTGCAATCTTTATTTGCACATCAACTGGGCTTTTGATGGATATGACACACCACCAGCAGCTTGATGACCACGACGGTGTGGAATCGGACAAGTTGTTCTTCTATTGGTATGTACTCAGGTTTCCGGTGTTTTAAAGATTGTTTGTTGAAGTTGATATAAGAACGTAGTATTTTATTTTTAAATGTAGTAAACCTTTGTTGCCTCACATCAGGGAGTCCGCATTGTGTGGCTGCAATCTTTATTTGCACATCAACTGGACTTTTGATGGATATGACACACCAACAGCAGCTTGATGACCATGACGGTGTGGAATCAGACAAGTTGTTCTTCTATTGGTATGTACTCAGCCTTTTTGTTGTTTTAAAGATTGTTCCTTGAAGTTCTTAAGAGAACATATTACTTTGTTTTTAAATGTAGTAAATATTTGTAGCCTCATATCAGGGAGTTTGCATTGCATGGCTGCAATCTTTATTTGCACATCAACTTGGCTTTCGATGGATATGATACACCACGAGTGGATTGATGACCACGACGGTGTGGAATCAGACAAGTTGTTCTTCTATTGGTATGTACTCAGGCTTTTTTTTGTTTTTGAAGATTGTTCGTTGAAGTTCTTATAAGAACATAGTACTTTATTTTTAAATTTAGTAAATCTTTGTTGCCTCACATCAGGGATTTCGCATTTCATGGCTGCAATCTTTATTTGCATATCTACTGGGCTTTTGATGGATATGACACACCACCAGCAGCTTGATGACCACGACGGTTTGGAATCAGACAAGTTGTTCTTCTATTGGTATGTACTCAGGATTTCTGGTGTTTTAAAGCTTGTTCCTTGAAGTTCATATAAGAACGTTGTATATTGTTTTTAAATGTAGTAAATCTTTGTTGCCTCACATCAGGGAGTTTGCATTGCATGGCTGCAATCTTTATTTTCCCTTCAACTGGACTTTTGGTGGATATGCACACCATCAGCAGCTCTATGACCACGACGGTGTTTAATCAGACAAGTTTTTCTTCTATTGGTATGCACTCAGGCTTTCTGGTGTTTTAACGATTGTTCCTTGAAGTTCATATATGAATGTAGTATTTTGATTTTAAATGTAGTAAATCTTTGTTGCCTCACATCAGGGAGTTTGCATTGCATGGCTGCAATCTTTATTTTCCCTTCAACTGGACTTTTGATGGATATGACACACCACCAGCTGCTTGATGTCCACGACGGTGTGGAATCAGACAAGTTGTTCTTCTATTGGTATGTACTCAAGCTTTCTGGTGTTTTAAAGATTGTTCCTTGAAGTTCTTTTAAGAACATAGTACTTTGTTTTTAAATGTAGTAAATCTTTGTTGCCTCACATCAGGGAGTCCGCATTGAAAGGCTGCAATCTTTATTTGCACAACAACTGGGCTTTCTATGGATATGAGACACCACCAGAAACTTGATGACCACGACGGTGTGGAATAAGACATGTTCCTCTATTGGAATGTACTCAGGCGTTTTGTTGTTTTAAAGATTGTTCCTTGAAAATCTTATAAAAACATAGTACTTTATGTTTAAATGTTGTTAATCTTTGTTGTCTCACAACAGGCAGTTCGCATTGCATGGCTGCAATCTTTATTTGCTCATCAACTGGGCTTTTGATGGCTATGACACACCACCAGCAGCTTGATGACCATGACGGTGTGGAATCAAACAAGTTGCTCTTCTATTGCTATGTACTCAGGCTTTTTGTTGTTTTAAAGATTGTTCCTTGAAAATCTTATATAAACATAGTACTTTATTTTTAAATGTTGTAAATCTTTGTTGTCTCACATCAGGGAGTCCGCATTGAATGACTGCAATCTTTATTTGCACATCAACTGGGCTTTTGATGGATATGACACACCACCAGCAGCTTGATGACCTTGACGGTGTGGAATCAGACAAGTTGTTCTTCTATTGGTATGTACTCAGCCTTTTTGTTGTTTTAAAGATTTTTCCTTGAAGTTCTTATGAGAACATATTACTTTGTTTTTAAATGTAGTAAATATTTGTAGCCTCATATCAGGGAGTTTGCATTCCATGGCTGCAATCTTTATTTGCACATCTACTGGGCTTTTGATGGATATGATACACCACAAGTGGATTGATGACCACGACGGTGTGGAATCAGACAAGTTGTTCTTCTATTGGTATGTACTCAGGCTTTTTTTGTTTTTGAAGATTGTTCGTTGAAGTTCTTATAAGAACATAGTATTTTATTTTTAAATGTAGTAAATCTTTGTTGCCTCACATCAGGGAGTCCGCATTGTGTGGCTGCAATCTTTATTTGCACATCAACTGGGCTTTTGATGGATATGACACACCACCAGCAGCTTGATGACCATGACGGTGTTGAATCAGACAAGTTGTTCTTCTATTGGAATGTACTCGGGCTTTCTGGTGTTTTAAAGATTGTTCCTTGAAGTTCATATAAGAACGTAGTATTTTGTTTTTAAAAGTAGTATATCATTGTTGCCTCAGATCAGGAAGTCCGCATTGCATGGCTGCAATATTTATTTGCACATCAACTGGGCTTTCAATGGATATAAGACACCACCAGGAGCTTGATGACCATGACGGTGTGGAATCAGGCATGTTCCTCTATTGGAATGTACTCAGGCTTTTTGTTGTTTTAAAGATTGTTCCTTAAAAATCTTATAAAAACATAATACTTTATGTTTAAATGTTCATAATCTTTGTTGTCTCACATCAGGGAGTCCGCATTGCATGGCTGCAATCTTTATTTGCACATCAACTGGGCTTTTGATGGATATGACACACCACCAGCAGCTTGATGACCATGACGGTGTGGAATCAGACAAGTTGTTCTTCTATTGGTATGTACTCAGCCTTTTTGTTGTTTTAAAGATTTTTCCTTGAAGTTCTTATGAGAACATATCACTTTGTTTTTAAATGTAGTAAATATTTGTAGCCTCATATCAGGGAGTTTGCATTGCATGGCTGCAATCTTTATTTGCACATCTACTGGGCGTTTGATGGATATGATACACCACGAGTGGATTGATGACCACGACGGTGTGGAATCAGACAAGTTGTTCTTCTATTGGTATGTACTCAGGCTTTTTTTTGTTTTTGAAGATTGTTCGTTGAAGTTCTTATAAGAACATAGTATTTTATTTTTAAATGTAGTAAATCTTTGTTGCCTCACATCAGGGATTTCGCATTTCATGGCTGCAATCTTTATTAGCATATCTACTGGGCTTTTGATGGATATGACACACCACCAGCAGCTTGATGACCACGACGGTTTGGAATCAGACAAGTTGTTCTTCTATTGGTATGTACTCAGGATTTCTGGTGTTTTAAAGCTTGTTCCTTGAAGTTCATATAAGAACGTTGTATATTGTTTTTAAATGTAGTAAATCTTTGTTGCCTCACATCAGGGAGTTTGCATTGCATGGCTGCAATCTTTATTTTCCCTTCAACTGGACTTTTGGTGGATATGCACACCATCAGCAGCTCTATGACCACGACGGTGTTTAATCAGACAAGTTGTTCTTCTATTGGTATGTACTCAGGCTTTCTGGTGTTTTAACGATTGTTCCTTGAAGTTCATATATGAATGTAGTATTTTGATTTTAAATGTAGTAAATCTTTGTTGCCTCACATCAGGGAGTTCGCATTGCATGGCTGCAACCTTTATTTGCACATCAACTGGGCTTTTGATGGATGTGACACACCACCAGAAGCTTGATGACCACGACGGTGTGGAATCAGACATGTTCTTCTATTGATATGTACTCAGGCTTTTTGTTGTTTTAAAGATTGTTCCTTGAAGATATCATAAGAACATAGCACTTTATTTTTAAATGTAGTAAATCTTTGCTGCAGAACATCAGGACGTTCGCATTGCATGGCTGCAATCTTTATTTTCCATTCAACTGGGCTTTTGGTGGATATGCACACCATCAGCAACTCGATGACCACGACGGTGTGGAATCAGACAATTTGTTCTTCTATTAGTATCTACCCAGGTTTTCTGGTGTTTTAAAGATTGTTCCTTGAAGTTCACATGAGAAAGTAGTATTTTGTTTTTAAATGTAGTATATCTTTGTTGACTCACATCAGGGAGTCCACATTGCATGGCTGCAATCTTTATTTGCACATCAACTGGGCTTTTGATAGATGTGACACACCACCAGCAGCTTGATGACCACCACGGTGTGGAGTCAGACAAGTTGTCTTTCTATTGGTATGTACTCAGGTTTCTGGTGTTTTAAAGATTGTTCCTTGACGTTGATATAAGAATGTAGTATTTTATTTTTAAATGTAGTAAATCTTTGTTGCCTCACATCAGGTAGTCCGCATTGCATACCTGCAATCTTTATTTGCACATCAAACGGGCATTTGACGGATATGACACACCACCAGCAGCTTGATGACCATGACTGTGTGGAATCAGACAAGTTGTTCTTCTATTGGTATGTACTCAGGCTTTCTGGTGTTTTAAAGATTGTTCCCTGAAGTTCATATAAGAACATATTACTTTGTTTTTAAATGTAGTAAATATCTGTTGCCTCACATCAGGGAGTTTGCATTGCATGTCTGCAATCTTTATTTGCACATCAACTGGGCTTTCGATGGATATGATACACCACGAGTGGATTGATGACCACGACGGTGTGGAATCAGACAAGTTGTTCTTCTATTGGTATGTACTCAGGCTTTTTGTTGTTTCGAAGATTGTTCGTTGAAGTTCTTATAAGAACATAGTACTTTATTTTTAAATGTAGTAAATTTTTGTTACCTCACATCAGGGAGTTCGCATTGAATGGCTGCAATCTTTATTTGCATATCAACTGGGCTTTTGAAGGATGTGACACACCACCAGCAGCTTATTGACCATGACGGTGTGGAATCAGACAAGTTCTTCTATTGATATGTACTCAGGCTTTTTGTTGTTTTAAAGATTGTTCCTTGAAGATATCATAAGAATATAGCACTTTATTTTTAATGTAGTAAATCTTTGCTGCAGAACATCAGGGCGTTCGCATTGCATGGCTGCAATCTTTATTTTCCATTCAACTGGGCTTTTGGTGGATATGCACACCATCAGCAACTCGATGACCACGACGGTGTGGAATCAGACAATTTGTTCTTCTATTAGTATCTACCCATGTTTTCTGGTGTTTTAAAGATTGTTCCTTGAAGTTCACATGAGAACATAGTATTTTGTTTTTAAATGTAGTATATCTTTGTTGACTCACATCAGGGAGTCCACATTGCATGGCTGCAATCTTTATTTGCACATCAACTGGGCTTTTGATCGATGTGACACACCACCAGCAGCTTGATGACCACCACGGTGTGGAGTCAGACAAGTTGTCTTTCTATTGGTATGTACTCAGGTTTCTGGTGTTTTAAAGATTGTTCCTTGAAGTTGATATAAGAATGTATTTTTTTATTTTTAAATGTAGTAAATCTTTGTTGCCTCACATCAGGTAGTCCGCATTGCATGGCTGCAATCTTTATTTGCACATCAAACGGGCATTTGGCGGATATGACACACCACCAGTAGTTTGATGACCATGACTGTGTGGAATCAGACAAGTTGTTCTTCTATTGGTATGTACTCAGGCTTTCTGGTGTTTTAAAGATTGTTCCTTGAAGTTCATATAAGAACATATTACTTTGTTTTTAAATGTAGTAAATATCTGTTGCCTCACATCAGGGAGTTTGCATTGCATGTCTGCTATCTTTATTTGCACATCAACTGGGCTTTCGATGGATATGATACACCACGAGTGGATTGATGACCACGACGGTGTGGAATCAGACAAGTTGTTCTTCTATTGGTATGTACTCAGGCTTTTTGTTGTTTCGAAGATTGTTCGTTGAAGTTCTTATAAGAACATAGTACTTTATTTTTAAATGTAGTAAATTTTTGTTAGCTCACATCAGGGAGTTCGCATTGCATGGCTGCAATCTTTATTTGCATATCAACTGGGCTTTTGAAGGATATGACACACCACCAGCAGCTTACTGACCATGACGGTGTGGAATCAGACAAGTTGTTTTTCTATTGGAATGTACTCAGTCTCTCTGGTGTTTTAAAGGTTGTTCCTTGGAATTCATGTAAGAAAAGAGTATTTTATTTTTAAATGTAGTAAATCTTTGTTGTCTCACATCAGGGAGTTTGCATTGCATTGCTGCAATCTTTATTTTCCCTTCAACTGGGCTTTTGGTGGATATGCACAGCATCAGCAGCTCGATGACCACGACGGTGTGGAATCAGACAAGTTGTTCTTCTATTAGTATGTACTCAGGCTTTTTGTTGTTATAAACATTGTTCCTTGAAGTTCTTATAAGAACATAGTACTTTGTTTTTAAATGTAGCAAATCTTTGTTGCCTCACATCATGGAGTCCGCATTGCATGGCTGCAATCTTTATTTGCACATCGACTGGGCTTTTGATGGATATGACACACCACCAGCAGCTTGATGACCATGACGGTGTGGAATCAAACAAGTTGTTCTTCTATTGGTATCTACTCAGGCTTTTTGTTGTTTTAAAGATTGTTCCTTGAAAATCTTATAAAAACATAGTACTTTATTTTTAAATGTTGTAAATCTTTGTTGTCTCACATCAGGGAGTTCGCATTGCATGGCTCCAATCTTTATTTGCACATCAACTGGGCTTTTGATGGATATGACACACCACCAGCAGCTTCATGACCATGACGGTGTGGAATCAGACAAGTTTTTCTTCTATTGGTATGTACTCAGGCTTTCTGGTGTTTTAAAGATTGTTCCTTGATGTTCATATAAGAACACAGTATTTTGTTTGTAAATGTAGTAAATCTTTGTTCCCTCACATCAGGGAGTCCGAATTGCATGGCTGCAATCTTTATTTGCACATTAGCTGGGCTTTTGATGGATATGACACACCACCAGCAGCTTGAAGAACACCACGGTGTGGAATCAGGCAAGTTGTCCTTCTATTGGTACGTACTCAGGTTTTTGGTGTTTTAAAGATTGTTCCTTGAAGTTGATATAAGAATGTAGTATTTTATTTTTAAATGTAGTAAATCTTTGTTGCCTCACATCAGGTAGTCCGCATTGCATGGCTGCAATCTTTATTTGCACATCAACTGGGCTTTTGATGGATATGACACACCACCAGCAGCTTGATGACCATGACGGTGTGGAATCAAACAAGTTGTTCTTCTATTGGTATCTACTCAGGCTTTTTGTTGTTTTAAAGATTGTTCCTTGAAAATCTTATAAAAACATAGTACTTTGTATTTAAATGTAGTAAATATTTGTTGCCTCACATCAGGGAGTTTGCATTGCATGGCTGCAATCTTTATTTGCACATCAACTGGTATTTCGATGGATATGATACACCACGAGTGGATTGATGACCACGACGGTGTGGAATCAGACAAGTTGTTCTTCTATTGTCATGTACTCAGGCTTTTTGTTGTTTTGAAGGTTGTTCGTTGAAGTTCTTATAAGAACATAGTACTTTATTTTTAAATGTAGTAAATCTTTGTTGCCTCACATCAGGGAGTTCGCATTGCATGGCTGCAATCTTTATTTGCATATCAACTGGGCTTTTGAATGATATGACACACCACCAGCAGCTAATTGACCACGACGGTGTGGAATCTGAAAAGTTGTTCTTCTATTTGAATGTACTCAGTCTCTCTGGTGTTTTAAAGGTTGTTCCTTGGAATTCATGTAAGAAAATAGTATTTTATATTTAAATGTAGTAAATCTTTGTTGTCTCACATCAGGGAGTTTGCATTCCATGGCAGAAATCTTTATTTCCCCTTCAACTGGGCTTTTGGTGGATATGCGCACTATCAGCAGCTCGATGACCACAACGGTGTTTAATCAGACAAGTTGCTCTTCTATTGGTATGTACTCAGGCTTTCTGGTGTTTTAACGATTGTTCCTTGAAGTTCATATATGAATGTAGTATTTTGTTTTTAAATGTAGTAAATCTTTGTTGCCTCACATCAGGGAGTTTGCATTGCATGGCTGCAATCTTTATTTGCACATCAACTGGGCTATTGATGGATATGACACACCACCAGCAGCTTGATGACCACGACGGTGTGGAATCAGACAAGTTGTTCTTCTATTGGTATGTACTGAAGCTTTCTGGTGTTTTAAAGATTGTTCCTTGAAGTTCTTTTAAGAACATAGTACTTTGTTTTTAAATGTAGCAAATCTTTGTTGCCTCACATCAGGGAGTCCGCATTGCATGGCTGCAATCTTTATTTGCACATCAACTGGGCTTTTGATGGATATGACACACCACCAGCAGCTTGATGACCATGACGGTGTGGAATCAAACAAGTTGTTCTTCTATTGGTATGTACTCAGCGTTTTTGTTGTTTTAAAGATTGTTCCTTGAAGTTATCATAAGAACATAGCACTTTATTTTTAAATGTAGTAAATCTTTGCTGCATCACATCAGGTCGTTCCCATTGCATGGCTGCAGTCTTCATTTTCCATTCAACTGGGCTTTTGGTGGATATGCACACCATCAGCAGCTCGATGACCACGACAGTGTGGAATCAGACAATTTGTTGTTCTATTAGTATGTACCCAGGCTTTCTGGTGTTTTAAAGATTGTTCCTTGAAGTTCATATAAGAACGTATTACTTTGTTTTTAAATGTAGTAAATCTTTGTTGCCTCACATCAGGGAGTCCGCATTCCATGGCTGCAATCTTTATTTGCACATCAACTGGGCTTTTGATGGATATGACACACCACCAGCAGCTTGATGACCACGACGGTGTGCAATCAGACAAGTTGTTATTCTATTGGTATGTACTCAGGTTTCTGGTGTTTTAAAGATTGTTCCTTGAAGTTGATATAAGAACGTATTATTTTATTTTTAAATGTAGTAAATCTTTGTTGCCTCACATCAGGGAGTCCGCATTGCATGGCTGTAATCTTTATTTGCACATCAACTGGGCTTTTGATGGATATGACACACCACCAGCAGCTTGATGACCATGACGGTGTGGAATCAGACAAGTTGTTCTTCTATTGGTATGTACTCAGCCTTTTTGTTGTTTTAAAGATTGTTCCTTGAAGTTCTTATAAGAACATATTACTTTGTTTTGAAATGTAGTAAATATTTGTTGCCTCACATCAGGGAGTTTGCATTGCATGGCTGCAATCTTTATTTGCACATCAACTGGGCATTCGATGGATATGATACACAACGAGTGGATTGATGACCACGACGGTGTGGAATCAGTCAAGTTGTTCTTCTATCAGTATGTACTTTTGCTTTTTGTTGTTTTGGAGATTGTTCGTTGAAGTTCTTATAAGAACATATTACTTTGTTTTTAAATGTAGTAAATATTTGTTGCCTCACATCAGGGAGTTTGCATTGCATGACTGCAATCTTTATTTGCACATCAACTGGGCTTTTGATGGATATGACACACCACCAGCAGCTTGATGACCACGACGGTTTGGAATCAGACAAGTTGTTCTTCTATTGGTATGTACTCAGGCTTTCTGGTGTTTTAAAGCTTGTTCCTTAAAGTTCATATAAGAACGTTGTATACTGTTTTTAAATGTAGTAAATCTTTGTTGCCTCACAACAGGGAGTTTGCATTGCATGGCTGCAATCTTTATTTTCCCTTCAACTGGACTTTTGGTGGATATGCACACCATCAGCAGCTCGATGACCACGACGGTGTTTAATCAGACAAGTTGTTCTTCTATTGGTATGTACTCAGGCTTTCTGGTGTTTTAACGATTGTTCCTTGAAGTTCATATATGAATGTAGTATTTTGATTTTAAATGTAGTAAATCTTTGTTGCCTCACATCAGGGAGTTTCATTGCATGGCTGCAATCTTTATTTTCCCTTCAACTGGTCTTTTGATGGATATGACACACCACCAGCAGCTTGATGACCACGACGGTGTGGAATCAGACAAGTTGTTCTTCTATTGGTATGTACTCAAGCTTTCTGGTGTTTTAAAGGTTGTTCCTTGAAGTTCATATAAGAACGTAGTATTTTGTTTTTAAATGTAGTAAATCTTTGTTGCCTCACATCAGGGAGTTCCCATTGCATGGCTGCAATCTCTATTTGCACATCAACTGGGCTTTTGATGGATGTGACACACCACCAGCAGCTAGATGACCACGACGGTGTAGTATCAGACAAGTTGTTCTTCTATTGGTATGTACTCAGGCTTTGAGTTGTTTTAAAGTATGTTCCTTGAAGTTCTTATATGAACATAGTACTTTATTTTTAAATGTAGTAAATCTTTGTTACCTCACATCAGGTAGTTTGCATTGCATTGCTGCAATCTTTATTTTCCCTTCAACTGGGCTTTTGGTGGATATGCACAGCGTCAGCAGCTCGATGACCACGACGGTGTGGAATCAGACAAGTTGTTCTTCTATTAGTATGTACCCAGGCTTTCTGGTGTTTTAAAGATTGTTCCTTGAAGTTCATATAAGAACGTAGTATTCTGTTTTTAAATGTAGTAAATCTTTGTTGACTCACATCAGGGATTCCGCATTGCATGGTTGCAATCTTTATTTGCACATCAACTGGGCTTTTGATGAATAAGACACACCACCAGCAGCATGATGACCACGACGGTATGGAATCACACAAGTTGTTCCTCTATTGGTATGTACTCAGGCTTTTTGTTGTTTTAAGGTTTGTTCCTTGAAGTTCTTATAAGAATATAGCACTTAATTCTTAATTGTAGTAAATCTTTGTTGCCTCACATCAGGGCGTTCGCATTGCATTGCTGCAATCTTTATTTTCCCTTGAACTGGGCTTTTGGGGATATCCGCACCATCAGCAGCTCGATGACCACGACAGTGTGGAATCAGACAATTTGTTGTTCTATTAGTATGTACCCAGGCTTTCTGGTGTTTTAAAGATTGTTCCTTGAAGTTGATATAAGAACGTAGTATCTTATTTTTAAATGTAGTAAATCTTTGTTGCCTCACATCATTTTTTTCCCTTCAACTGGGCTTTTGGTGGATATCCGCACCATCAGCAGCTTGATGACCACGACAGTGTGGAATCAGATAAGTTGTTCTTCTACTGGTATGTACTCAGGTATCTGGTGTTTTAAAGATTGTTCCTTGAAGTTGATATAAGAACGTAGTATTTTATTTTTAAATGTAGTAAATCTTTGTTGCCTCACATCAGGGAGTCCGCATTTCATGGCTGCAATCTTTTTTTTCACATTAACTGGGCTTTTGATGGATATGACACACCACCAGCAGCTTGATGACCATGACGGTGTGGAATCAGACAAGTTGTTCTTCTATTGGTATGTACTCAGGCATTTGTTGTTTTAAAGATTGTTCCTTAAGTTCATATAAGAACATAATACTTTATATTAAAAACAAAGATTCCAAGACTTACCAAGCGGGAAAGTGCTGGCAGACAGGCACATGAACAAAACACACAAACACACACACAGAATTACGAGCTTTCGCAACTGGCAGTTGCTTCGTCAGGAAAGTGGGAAGGAGAGGGAAAGAAGAAAGGATGTGGGTTTTAATGGAGAGGGTAAGGAGTCATTCCAATCCCGGGAGCGGAAAGACTTCCCTTAGGGGAGAAAAAGGGCAGGTGTACACTCGCACACACACACACATATCCATCCCCTAAGGGAAGTCTTTCCGCTCCCGGGATTGGAATGACTCCTTACCCTCTCCATTAAAACCCACATCCTTTCTTTTTTCCCTCTCCTTCCCTCTTTACTGACGAAGCAACTGCCAGTTGCGAAAGCTCGTAATTCTGTGTGTGTGTTTGCGCGTTTTATTCATGTGCCTGTCTGCCAGCGCTTTCCCGCTTGGTAAGTCTTGGAATCTTTGTTTTTAATATATTTTTCCCATGTGGAAGTTTCTTTCTGTTTTATTTACAACATAATACTTTATTTTTAAATGTAGTAAATCTTTGTTGCCTCACATCAGGGATTTCGCATTTCATGGCTGCAATCTTTATTAGCATATCTACTGGGCTTTTGATGGATATGACACACCACCAGCAGCTTGATGACCACGACGGTTTGGAATCAGACAAGTTGTTCTTCTATTGGTATGTACTCAGGATTTCTGGTGTTTTAAAGCTTGTTCCTTGAAGTTCATATAAGAACGTTGTATATTGTTTTTAAATGTAGTAAATCTTTGTTGCCTCACATCAGGGAGTTTGCATTGCATGGCTGCAATCTTTATTTTCCCTTCAACTGGACTTTTGGTGGATATGCACACCATCAGCAGCTCAATGACCACGACGGTGTTTAATCAGACAAGTTGTTCTTCTATTGGTATGTACTCAGGCTTTCTGGTGTTTTAACGATTGTTCCTTGAAGTTCATATATGAATGTAGTATTTTGATTTTAAATGTAGTAAATCTTTGTTGCCTCACATCAGGGAGTTCGCATTGCATGGCTGCAACCTTTATTTGCACATCAACTGGGCTTTTGATAAATGTGACACACCACCAGAAGCTTGATGACGACGACGGTGTGGAATCAGACATGTTCTTCTATTGATATGTACTCAGGCTTTTTGTTGTTTTAATGATTGTTCCTTGAAGATATCATAAGAACATAGCACTTTATTTTTAAATGTAGTAAATCTTTGCTGCAGAACATCAGGGCGTTCGCATTGCATGGCTGCAATCTTTATTTTCCATTCAACTGGGCTTTTGGTGGATATGCACACCATCAGCAACTCGATGACCACGAGGGTGTGGAATCAGACAATTTGTTCTTCTATTAGTATCTACCCAGGTTTTCAGGTGTTTTAAAGATTGTTCCTTGAAGTTCACATGAGAAAGTAGTATTTTGTTTTTAAATGTAGTATATCTTTGTTGACTCACATCAGGGAGTCGACATTGCATGGCTGCAATCTTTATTTGCACATCAACTGGGCTTTTGATAGATGTGACACACCACCAGCAGCTTGATGACCACCACGGTGTGGAGTCAGACAAGTTGTCTTTCTATTGGTATGTACTCAGGTTTCTGGTGTTTTAAAGATTGTTCCATGAAGTTGATATAAGAATGTAGTATTTTATTTTTAAGAGTAGTAAATATTTGTTGCCTCACATCAGGTAGTCCGCATTGCATGGCTGCAATCTTTATTTGCACATCAAACGGGCATTTGACGGATATGACACACCACCAGCAGCTTGATGACCATGACTGTGTGGAATCAGACAAGTTGTTCTTCTATTGGTATGTACTGAAGCTTTCTGGTGTTTTAAAGATTGTTCCTTGAAGTTGATATAAGAATGTAGTATTTTATTTTTAAATGTAGTAAATATCTGTTGCCTCACATCAGGGAGTTTGCATTGCATGGCTGCAATCTTTATTTGCACATCAACTGGGCTTTCGATGGATATGATACACCACGAGTGGATTGATGACCACGACGGTGTGGAATCAGACAAGTTGTTCTTCTATTGTCATGTACTCAGGCTTTTTGTTGTTTTGAAGGTTGTTCGTTGAAGTTCTTATAAGAACATAGTACTTTATTTTTAAATGTAGTAAATCTTTGTTGCCTCACATCAGGGAGTTCGCATTGCATGGCTGCAATCTTTATTTGCATATCAACTGGGCTTTTGAAGGATATGACACACCACCAGCAGCTTATTGACCACGACGGTGTGGAATCTGAAAAGTTGTTCTTCTATTGGAATGTACTCAGTCTCTCTGGTGTTTTAAAGGTTGTTCCTTGGAATTCATGTAAGAAAATAGTATTTTATTTTTAAATGTAGTAAATCTTTGTTGTCTCACATCAGGGAGTTTGCATTCCATGGCAGAAATCTTTATTTCCCCTTCAACTGGGCTTTTGGTGGATATGCGCACTATCAGCAGCTCGATGACCACAACGGTGTTTAATCAGACAAGTTGTTCTTCTATTGGTATGTACTCAGGCTTTCTGGTGTTTTAACGATTGTTCCTTGAAGTTCATATATGAATGTAGTATTTTGTTTTTAAATGTAGTAAATCTTTGTTGCCTCACATCAGGGAGTTAGCATTGCATGGCTGCAATCTTTATTTGCACATCAACTGGGCTGTTGATGGATATGACACACCACCAGCAGCTTGATGACCACGACGGTGTGGAATCAGACAACTTGTTCTTCTATTGGTATGTACTGAAGCTTTCTGGTGTTTTAAAGATTGTTCCTTGAAGTTCTTTTAAGAACATAGTACTTTGTTTTTAAATGTAGCAAATCTTTGTTGCCTCACATCAGGTCGTTCCCATTGCATGGCTGCAGTCTTCATTTTCCATTCAACTGGGCTTTTGGTGGATATGCACACCATCAGCAGCTCGATGACCACGACAGTGTGGAATCAGACAATTTGTTGTTCTATTAGTATGTACACAGGCTTTCTGGTGTTTTAAAGATTGTTCCTTGAAGTTCATATAAGAACGTATTACTTTGTTTTTAAATGTAGTAAATCTTTGTTGCCTCACATCAGGGAGTCCGCATTCCATGGCTGCAATCTTTATTTGCACATCAACTGGGCTTTTGATGGATATGACACACCACCAGCAGCTTGATGACCACGACGGTGTGCAATCAGACAAGTTGTTATTCTATTGGTATGTACTCAGGTTTCTGGTGTTTTAAAGATTGTTCCTTGAAGTTGATATAAGAACGTATTATTTTATTTTTAAATGTAGTAAATCTTTGTTGCCTCACATCAGGGAGTCCGCATTGCATGGCTGCAATCTTTATTTGCACATCAACTGGGCTTTTAATGGATATGACACACCACCAGCAGCTTGATGACCATGACGGTGTGGAATCAGACAAGTTGTTCTTCTATTGGTATGTACTCAGCCTTTTTGTTGTTTTAAAGATTGTTCCTTGAAGTTCTTATAAGAACATATTACTTTGTTTTGAAATGTAGTAAATATTTGTTGCCTCACATCAGGGAGTTTGCATTGCAAGGCTGCAATCTTTATTTGCACATCAACTGGGTATTCGATGGATATGATACACAACGAGTGGATTGATGACCACGACGGTGTGGAATCAGTCAAGTTGTTCTTCTATCAGTATGTACTTTTGCTTTTTGTTGTTTTGGAGATTGTTCGTTGAAGTTCTTATAAGAACATATTACTTTGTTTTTAAATGTAGTAAATATTTGTTGCCTCACATCAGGGAGTTTGCATTGCATGACTGCAATCTTTATTTGCACATCAACTGGGCTTTTGATGGATATGACACACCACCAGCAGCTTGATGACCACGACGGTTTGGAATCAGACAAGTTGTTCTTCTATTGGTATGTACTCAGGCTTTCTGGTGTTTTAAAGCTTGTTCCTTAAAGTTCATATAAGAACGTTGTATACTGTTTTTAAATGTAGTAAATCTTTGTTGCCTCACAACAGGGAGTTTGCATTGCATTTCTGCAATCTTTATTTTCCCTTCAACTGGACTTTTGGTGGATATGCACACCATCAGCAGCTCGATGACCACGACGGTGTTTAATCCGACAAGTTGTTCTTCTATTGGTATGTACTCAGGCTTTCTGGTGTTTTAACGATTGTTCCTTGAAGTTCATATATGAATGTAGTATTGTGATTTTAAATGTAGTAAATCTTTGTTGCCTCACATCAGGGAGTTTCATTGCATGGCTGCAATCTTTATTTTCCCTTCAACTGGTCTTTTGATGGATATGACACACCACCAGCAGCTTGATGACCACGACGGTGTGGAATCAGACAAGTTGTTCTTCTATTGGTATGTACTCAAGCTTTCTGGTGTTTTAAAGGTTGTTCCTTGAAGTTCTTTTAAGAACATAGTACTTTGTTGTTAAATGTAGTAAATCTTTGTTGCCTCACATCAGGGAGTCCGCATTGCATGGCTGCAATCTTTATCTGCACATCAACTGGGCTTTCGATGGATATGAGACACCACCAGAAGCTTGATGACCACGACGGTGTGGAATCAGACATGTTCTTCTATTGGTATGTACTCAGGCTTTTTGTTGTTTTAAAGATTGTTCCTTGAAGTTCTTATAAGAATATAATACTTTATTTTTTAATGTAGTAAATCTTTGTTGCCTCACATCAGGGAGTTCCCATTGCATGGCTGCAATCTTTATTTTCCCTTCAACTGGGCTTTTGGTGGATATGCACAGCGTCAGCAGCTCGATGACCACGACGGTGTGGAATCAGACAAGTTGTTCTTCTATTAGTATGTACCCAGGCTTTCTGGTGTTTTAAAGATTGTTCCTTGAAGTTCATATAAGAACGTAGTATTCTGTTTTTAAATGTAGTAAATCTTTGTTGACTCACATCAGGTATTCCGCATTGCATGGTTGCAATCTTTATTTGCACATCAACTGGGCTTTTGATGAATAAGACACACCACCAGCAGCATGATGACCACGACGGTGTGGAATCACACAAGTTGTTCCTCTATTGGTATGTACTCAGGTTTTTTGTTGTTTTAAGGTTTGTTCCTTGAAGTTCTTATAAGAATATAGCACTTAATTTTTAATTGTAGTAAATCTTTGTTGCCTCACATCAGGGCGTTCGCATTGCATTGCTGCAATCTTTATTTTCCCTTCAACTGGGCTTTTGGGGATATCCACACCATCAGCAGCTCGATGACCACGACAGTGTGGAATCCGATAAGTTGTTCTTCTACTGGTGTGTACTCAGGTTTCTGGTGTTTTAAAGATTGTTCCTTGAAGTTGATATAAGAATGTAGTATCTTATTTTTAAATGTAGTAAATTTTTGTTGCCTCACATCATTTTTTTCCCTTCAACTGGGCTTTTGGTGGATATCCGCACCATCAGCAGCTTGATGACCACGACAGTGTGGAATCAGATAAGTTGTTCTTCTACTGGTATGTATTCAGGTATCTGGTGTTTTAAAGATTGTTCCTTGAAGTTGATATAAGAACGTAGTATTTTATTTTTAAATGTAGTAAATCTTTGTTGCCTCACATCAGGGAGTCCGCATTTCATGGCCGCAATCTTTATTTGCACATTAACTGGGCTTTTGATGGATATGACACTCCACCAGCAGCTTGATGACCATGACGGTGTGGAATCAGACAAGTTGTTCTTCTATTGGTATGTACTCAGGCATTTGTTGTTTTAAAGATTGTTCCTTAAGTTCATATAAGAACATAATACTTTATATTAAAAACAAAGATTCCAAGACTTACCAAGCGGGAAAGCGCTGGCAGAAAGGCACATGAACAAAACACACAAACACACACACAGAATTACGAGCTTTCGCAACTGGCAGTTGCTTCGTCAGGAAAGTGGGAAGGAGAGGGAAAGAAGAAAGGATGTGGGTTTTAATGGAGAGGGTAAGGAGTCATTCCAATCCCGGGAGCGGAAAGACTTCCCTTAGGGGAGAAGAAGGACAGGTGTACACTCGCACACACACACACATATCCATCCCCTAAGGGAAGTCTTTCCGCTCCCGGGATTGGAATGACTCCTTACCCTCTCCATTAAAACCCACATCCTTTCTTTTTTCCCTCTCCTTCCCTCTTTACTGACGAAGCAACTGCCAGTTGCGAAAGCTCGTAATCCTGTGTGTGTGTTTGCACGTTTTGTTCATGTGTCTGTCTGCCAGCGCTTTCCCGCTTGGTAAGTCTTGGAATCTTTGTGTTTAATATATTTTTCCCATGTGGAAGTTTCTTTCTGTTTTATTTACAACATAATACTTTATTTTTAAATGTAGTAAATCTTTGTTGCCTCACATCAGGGAGTTCGCATTGCATGGCTGCAATCTTTATTTTCCCTTTAACTGAGCTTTTGGTGGATATGCACACCATCAGCAACTCGATGAACACGACAGTGTGGAATCAGACAAGTTGTTCTTCTATTGGTATATACTCAGGCTTTCTGGTGTTTCAAAGATTGTTCCTTGAAGTTCATACAAGAACGTAGTATTTTGTTTTTTGATTTAGTAAATCTTTGTTGCCTCACATCAGGGAGTCCGCATTGTATGGATGCAATCCTTATTTGCACATCAACTGGGCTTTTCATGGATATGACACACCACCACCAGCTTGATGACCACGACGGTGTGGAGTCAGACAAATTGTTCTTCTATCGGTATGTACTCAGGCTTTGTGTTGTTTTAAAGATTGTTCCTTGAAGTTCTTATAAGAATATAATACTTTATTTTTTAATGTAGTAAATCTTTGTTGCCTCACATCAGGGAGTTCCCATTGCATGGCTGCAATCTTTATTTGCACATCAACTGGGCTTTTGATGGATGTGACACACCACCAGCAGCTAGATGACCACGACGGTGTAGAATCAGACAAGTTGTTCTTCTATTGGTATGTACTCAGGCTTTGAGTTGTTTTAAAGTATGTTCCTTGAAGTTCTTATATGAACATAGTACTTTATTTTTAAATGTAGTAAATCTTTGTTACCTCACATCAGGTAGTTTGCATTGCATTGCTGCAATCTTTATTTTCCCTTCAACTGGGCTTTTGGTGGATATGCACAGCGTCAGCAGCTCGATGACCACGACGGTGTGGAATCAGACAAGTTGTTCTTCTATTAGTATGTACCCAGGCTTTCTGGTGTTTTAAAGATTGTTCCTTGAAGTTCATATAAGAACGTAGTATTCTGTTTTTAAATGTAGTAAATCTTTGTTGACTCACATCAGGTATTCCGCATTGCATGGTTGCAATCTTTATTTGCACATCAACTGGGCTTTTGATGAATAAGACACACCACCAGCAGCATGATGACCACGACGGTGTGGAATCACACAAGTTGTTCCTCTATTGGTATGTACTCAGGTTTTTTGTTGTTTTAAGGTTTGTTCCTTGAAGTTCTTATAAGAATATAGCACTTAATTTTTAATTGTAGTAAATCTTTGTTGCCTCACATCAGGGCGTTCGCATTGCATTGCTGCAATCTTTATTTTCCCTTCAACTGGGCTTTTGGGGATATCCGCACCATCAGCAGCTCGATGACCACGACAGTGTGGAATCCGATAAGTTGTTCTTCTACTGGTGTGTACTCAGGTTTCTGGTGTTTTAAAGATTGTTCCTTGAAGTTGATATAAGAATGTAGTATCTTATTTTTAAATGTAGTAAATCTTTGTTGCCTCACATCATTTTTTTCCCTTCAACTGGGCTTTTGGTGGATATCCGCACCATCAGCAGCTTGATGACCACGACAGTGTGGAATCAGATAAGTTGTTCTTCTACTGGTATGTATTCAGGTATCTGGTGTTTTAAAGATTGTTCCTTGAAGTTGATATAAGAACGTAGTATTTTATTTTTAAATGTAGTAAATCTTTGTTGCCTCACATCAGGGAGTCCGCATTTCATGGCTGCAATCTTTATTTGCACATTAACTGGGCTTTTGATGGATATGACACTCCACCAGCAGCTTGATGACCATGAAGGTGTGGAATCAGACAAGTTGTTCTTCTATTGGTATGTACTCAGGCATTTGTTGTTTTAAAGATTGTTCCTTAAGTTCATATAAGAACATAATACTTTACATTAAAAACAAAGATTCCAAGACTTACCAAGCGGGAAAGCGCTGGCAGACAGGCACATGAACAAAACACACAAACACACACACAGAATTACGAGCTTTCGCAACTGGCAGTTGCTTCGTCAGGAAAGTGGGAAGGAGAGGGAAAGAAGAAAGGATGTGGGTTTTAATGGAGAGGGTAAGGAGTCATTCCAATCCCGGGAGCGGAAAGACTTCCCTTAGGGGAGAAAAAGGACAGGTGTACACTCGCACACACACACACATATCCATCCCCTAAGGGAAGTGTTTCCGCTCCCGGGATTGGAATGACTCCTTACCCTCTCCATTAAAACCCACATCCTTTCTTTTTTCCCTCTCCTTCCCTCTTTACTGACGAAGCAACTGCCAGTTGCAAAAGCTCGTAATCCTGTGTGTGTGTTTGCACGTTTTGTTCATGTGTCTGTCTGCCAGCGCTTTCCCGCTTGGTAAGTCTTGGAATCTTTGTTTTTAATATATTTTTCCCATGTGGAAGTTTCTTTCTGTTTTATTTACAACATAATACTTTATTTTTAAATGTAGTAAATCTTTGTTGCCTCACATCAGGGAGTTCGCATTGCATGGCTGCAATCTTTATTTTCCCTTTAACTGAGCTTTTGGTGGATATGCACACCATCAGCAACTCGATGAACACGACAGTGTGGAATCAGACAAGTTGTTCTTCTATTGGTATGTACTCAGGCTTTGTGTTGTTTTAAAGATTGTTCCTTGAAGTTATCATAAGAACATAGCACTTTATTTTTAAATGTAGTAAATCTTTGTTGCCTCACATCAGGGAGTCCGCATTGCATGGATGCAATCTTTATTTGCACATCAACTGGGCTTTTGATGGAAATTACATACCACCAGCAGCATGATGACCACGACGGTGTGGAATCAGACATGTCCTTCTATTGGTATGTACTCAGGCTTTTTGTTGTTTTAAAGATTGTTATTTGAATATCTTATAAGAACATAGCACTTTATTTTTAAATGTAGTAAATTTTTGTTGCCTCACATCAGGGAGTCCGCATTGCATGGCTGCAATCTATATTTGCACATCAACTGGGCTTTCAATGGATATGATACACCACGAGTGGATTGATGACCACGACGGTGTGGAATCAGACAAGTTGTTCTTCTATTGGTATGTACTCAGGCTTTTGGTGTTTTTGAAGATTGTTCGTTGAAGTTCTTATAAGAACATAGTATTTTATTTTTAAATGTAGTAAAACTTTGTTGTCTCACATCAGGGAGTATGCATTGCATGGCTGCAATCTTTATTTGCACATCAACCGGGCTTTTGATGGATATGACATACCACCAGCAGCATGATGACCAAGACGGTGTGGAATCAGACAAGTTGTTCTTCTATTGGTATGTCCTCAGGCTTTCTGGTGTTCTAAAGATTGTTCCTTGAAGTTCTTATAAGAACATAGTATTTTGTTTTTAAATGTAGTAAATCTTTGTTGCCTCACATCAGGGAGTCCGCATTGCATGGATGCAATCCTTATTTGCATATCAACTGGGCTTTTGATGGATATGACACACCGCCAGCAGCTTGATGACCACGACGGTGTGGAACCAGACAAGTTTTTCTTCTACTGCTATATACTCAGGATTTGAGTTGTTTTAAAATTTGTTCCTTGAAGTTCTTATAAGAACATAGTACTTTATTTTTAAATGTAGTGAATCTTTGTTGCCTCACATCAGGGAGTTCCCATTGCATGGCTGCAATCTTTATTTGCATATCAACTGGGCTTTTGATGGATATGACACACGACCAGCAGGTAGATGACCACGACGGTGTAGAATCAGACAAGTTGTTCTTCTATTGGTATGTACTAAGGCTTTGAGTTGTTTTAAAGTTTGTTCCTTGAAGTTCTTATATGAAAATAGTACTTTATTTTTAAATGTAGTAAATCTTTGTTACCTCACATCAGGGAGTTTGCATTGCATTGCTGCAATCTTTATTTTCCCTTCAACTGGCCTTTTGGTGGATATGCACAGCGTCAGCAGCTCAATGACCATGATGGTGTGGAATCAGACAAGTTGTTCTTCTATTAGTATGTACCCAGGCTTTCTGGTGTTTTAAAGATTGTTCCTTGAAGTTCATATAAGAACGTAGTATTTTGTTTTTAAATGTAGTAAATCTTTGTTGCCTCACATCAGGGAGTCCGCATTGCATGGCTGCAATCTTTATTTGCACATCAACTGGGCTTTTGATGAATAAGACACACCACCAGCAGCATGATGACCACGATGGTGTGGAATCAGACAAGTTGTTCCTCTATTGGTATGTACTCATCCTTTTTTGTTTTTTTAAGGTTTGTTCCTTGAAGTTCTTATAAGAATATAGCACTTAATTTTTAATTGTAGTAAATCTTTGTTGCCTCACATCAGGGCGTTCGCATTGCATTGCTGCAATCTTTATTTTCCCTTCAACTGGGCTTTTGGTGGATATCCGCACCATCAGCAGCTCGAAGACCACGACAGTGTGGAATCAGATAAGTTGTTCTTCTACTGGTATGTACTCAGGTTTCTGGTGTTTTAAAGATTGTTCCTTGAAGTAGATATAAGAACGTAGTATTTAATTTTTAAATGTAGTATATCTTTGTTGCCTCACATCATTATTTTCCCTTCAACTTGGCTTTTGGTGGATATCCCCACCATCAGCAGCCCCATGACCACGACAGTGTGGAATCAGATAAGTTGTTCTTCTACTGGTATGTACTCAGGTTTCTGGTGTTTTAAAGATTGTTCCTTGAAGTTGATATAAGAACGTAGTATTTTGTTTTTTATTTTAGTAAATCTTTGTTGCCTCACATCAGGGAGTCCGCATTGCATGGATGCAATCCTTATTTGCACGTCAACTGGGCTTTTCATCGATATGACACACCACCAGCAGCTTGATGACCACGTCGGTGTGGAGTCAGACAAATTGTTCTTCTATCGGTATGTACTCAGGCTTTGTGTTGTTTTAAAGATTTTTCCTTGAAGTTATCATAAGAACATAGCACTTTATTTTCAAATGTAGTAAATCTTTGTTGTCTCACATCAGGGAGTCCGCATTGCATGGATGGAATCTTTATTTGCACATCAACAGGGCTTTTGATGGACATGACATACCAACAGCAGCATGATGACCACGACGGTGTGGAATCAGACATGTTCTTCTATTGGCATGTACTCAGGCTTTTTGTTGTTTTAAAGATCGTTATTTGAAGTTCTTATTAGAACATAGTACTTTATTTTTAAATGTAGTAAATCTTTGTTGCCTCACATCAGGGAGTCCGCATTGCATGGATGCAATCCTTATTTGCACATCAACTGGGCTTTTGATGGATATGACACACCACCATCAGCTTAATGACCACGAGGGTGTGGAATCAGACAAGTTTTTCTTCTATTGGTTTGTACTCAGGCTCTCTGGTGTTTTAAAGGTTGTTCCTTTGAATTCATGTAAGAAGATAGTATTTTATTTTTAAATGTAGTAAAACTTTGTTGTCTCACATCAGGGAGTACGCATTGCATGGCTGCAATCTTTATTTGCACATCAACTGGGCTTTTGTTGGATATGACACACCACCAGCAGCTTGATGGCCACGACGGTGTGGAATCAGACAAGTCTTTCTTCTATTGGTATGTCCTCAGGCTTTTTGTTGTATTAAAGATTTTTCCTTGAAGTTATCATAAGAACATAGCACTATATTTTTAAATGTAGTAAATCTTTGCTGCAACACATCAGGGCTTTCGCATTGCATGGCTGCAATCTTTATTTTCCATTCAACTGGGCTGTTGGTGGATATGCACACCATCAGCAGCTTGATGACCACGACAGTGTGGAACCAGACAATTTGTTCTTCTATTAGTATGTACCTAGGCTTTCTTGTGTTTTAAAGATTGTTCCTTGAAGTTCATATAAGAACGTAGTATTTTGTTTTTAAATGTAGTAAATCTTTGTTGCCTCTAATCAGGGATTCCGCATTCCATGGCGGCAATCTTTATTTGCACATCAACTGGGCTTTTGAGGGATATGACACACCACCAGCAGCTTGATGAACAATACGGTGAGGAAACAGACAAGTTGTTCTTCTATTGGTATGTACTCAGGCTCTCTGCTGTTTTAAAGATTGTTCAAATAAGTTCATATAAGAACATAGTATTTTGTTTTAAATGTAGTAAATCTTTGTTCCCTCACATCAGGAAGTCCGTGTTGAATGGCTGCAATCTTTATTTGCACATCAACTGGGCCTTTGTTGGATATGACACACCACCAGCAGCTTGATGGCCACGACGGTGTGGAATCAGACAAGTTTTTCTTCTATTGGTATGTCCTCAGGCTTTCTGGTGTTTTAAAGATTGTTCCTTGAAGTTCTTATAAGAACATAGTAATTTATTGTTAAATGTAGTAAATCTTTGTTGTCTCACATCAGGGAGTCCGCATTGCATGGCTGCAATCTTTATTTGCACATCAACTGGGCTTTTGATGGATATGACACACCAACAGCAGCTTGATGACCATGACGGTGTGGAATCAGACAAGTTGTTCTTCTATTGGTATGTACTCAGCCTTTTTGTTGTTTTAAAGATTGTTCGTTGAAGTTCTTATCAGAACATAGTACTTCATTTTTAAATGTAGTAAATCTTTGTTGCCTTGCATCAGGGAGTTTGCATTGCATGGCGGCAATCTTTATTTGCACATCAACTGGGCTTTTGATGGATATGACACACCACCAGCAGCTTGATGACCACGACGGTTTGGAATCAGACAAGTTGTTCTTCTATTGGTATGTACTCAGGCTTTCTGGTGTTTCAAAGCTTGTTCCTTGAAGTTCATATAAGAACGTTATATATTCTTTTTAAATGTAGTAAATCTTTGTTGCCTCACATCAGGGAGTTTGCATTGCATGGCTGCAATCTTTATTTTCCCTTCAACTGGACTTTTGGTGGATATGCACACCATCAGCAGCTCGATGACCACGACGGTGTTTAATCAGACAAGTTGTTCTTCTATTGGTATGTACTCAGGCTTTCTGGTGTTTTAACGATTGTTCCTTGAAGTTCATAAATGAATGTAGTATTTTGATTTAAAATGTAGTAAATCTTTGTTGCCTCACATCAGGGAGTTTGCATTGCATGGCTGCAATCTTTATTTTCCCTTCAACTGGACGTTTGATGGATATGACAGACCACCAGGAGCTTGATGACCACGACGGTGTGGAATCAGACAAGTTATTCTTCTATTGGTATGTACTCAGGCTCTCTGGTGTTTTAAAGGTTGTTCCTTTGAACTCATGTAAGAAGATAGTATTTTATTTTTAAATGTAGTAAAACTTTGTTGTCTCACATCAGGGAGTACGCATGGCATGGCTGCAATCTTTATTTGCACATCAACTGGGCTTTTGATGGATATGACATACCACCAGCAGCATGATGACCAAGACGGTGTGGAACCTGACAAGTTTTTCTTCTACTGCTATATACTCAGGATTTGAGTTGTTTTAAAACTTGTCCCTTGAAGTTCTTATAAGAACATAGTACTTTATTTTTAAATGTAGTGAATCTTTGTTGCCTCACATCAGGTAGTTCGCATTGCTTTGCTGCAATCTTTATTTTTCCTTCAACTTGGCTTTTGGTGGATATGCACAGCATCAGCAGCTCGATGACCACGACAGTGTGGAATCAGACAAGTTGTTCTTCCATTGGTATGTACTCAGGCTTTCTGGTGTTTTAAAGATTGTTCCTTGAAGTTCATATAGGAACATAGTATTTTGTTTTTAAATGTTGTAAATGTTTGTTGTCTCCGATCAGGGAGTTTGCATTGCATGGCTGCAACCTTTATTTACACATCAACTGGGCTTTTGAGGGATATGACACACTACCAGCAGCTTGATGAACACGATGGTGAGGAAACAGACAAGTTGTTCTTCTATTGGTGTGAACTCAGCCTTTTTGTTGTTATAAAGATTGTTCCTTGCAGTTCATATAAGAACATAGTACCTTATTTTTAAATGTAGTAAATCTTTGTTGTCTCACATTGGGGAGTTTTCATTGCATGGCTGCAATCTTTATTTGCATATCTACTGGGCTTTTGATGGATATGACACACCACCAGCAGCTTGATGACCATGACGGTGTGGAATCAGACAAGTTGTTCATCTATTGATATGTAGTCAGGCTTTTTGTTGATTTAAAGATTGTTCTTTGAACTTCTTATAAGAACATAGTACTTTATTTTTAAATGAAGTAAATCTTTGTGGCCTCACATCAGGGAGTTCGCATTGCCTTGCTGCAATCTTTATTTTACCTTCGATTCGTGTTTTGGTGGATATGCACACCATCAGCAGCTCGAAGACAACGACGGTGTGGAATCAGACAAGTTGTTTTTCTATTGGTATGTACTCAGGCTTTATAGTGTTTTAAAGATTGTTCTTTGAAGTTCACATAAGAAAGTATGATTTTATTTTTAAATGAAGTAAGTCTTTGTTGCCTCATATCAGGGAGTCCGCATTGCATGGCTGCAATCTTTATTTGCACATCAACTGGGCTTTTGATGGATATGACACACAACCAGCAGCTTGATGACCAAGACGGTGTGGAATCATACAAGTTGTTCTTCTATTGGTATGTACTCAGGTTTCTGTTGTTTTAAAGGTTATTCCTTGAAGTTGATATCAGAACGTAGTATTTTATTTTTAAAAGTAGTAAATCTTTGTTGCCTCACATCAGGGAGACCGCATTACATGGCTGCAATCTTTATTTGCACATCAACTGGGCTTTTGATGGATATGACACACCACCAGCAGCTTGATGACCATGACGGTGTGGAATCAGACAAGTTGTTCTTCTATTGGTATGTACTCAGTCTTTCTGGTGTTTTAAAGATTGTTCATTAGAGTTCATATAAGAACGTAGTATTTTGTTTTTAAATGTAGTAAATCTTTGTTGCCTCACATCAGGGAGTTCGCATTGCCTTGCTGCAATCTTTATTTTACCTTCGATTCGGCTTTTGTTGGATATGCACACCATCAGCAGCTCGATGACAACGACGGTGTGGAATCAGACAAGTCGTTCTTCTATTGGTATGTACTCAGGCTTTCTGGTGTTTTAAAGATTGTTCATTAGATTTCATATAAGAACGTAGTATTTTGTTTTTAAATGTAGTAAATCTTTGTTGCCTCACATCAGGGAGTCCGCATTGCATGGATGCAATCTTTATTTGCACATCAACTGGGCTTTTGATAGATATGACACACTACCAGCAGCATGTTGACCACGACGGTGTGGAATCAGACACGTAGTTCTTCTATTGGTATGTACTCAGGCTTTCTGGTGTTTTAACGATTGTTCCTTGAAGTTCATAAATGAATGAAGTATTTTGATTTTAAATGTAGTAAATCTATGTTGCCTCACATCAGGGAGTTTGCATTGCATGGCTGCAATCTTTATTTTCCCTTCAACTGGACGTTTGATGGATATGACACACCATCAGAAGTTTGATGACCACGACGGTTTTGAATCAGACATGTTCCTCTATTGGAATGTACTCAGGCTTTTTGTTGTTTTAAAGATTATTCCTTGAAAATCTTATAAAAACATAGTACTTTATGTTTAAATGTTTTAATCTTTGTTGTCTCACATCAGGGAGTTCGCATTGCATGGCTGCAATCTTTATTTGCACATCAACTGGGCTTTTGATGGATATGACACACCACCAGCCGCTTGATGAGCATGACGGTTTGGAATCAAACAAGTTGTTCTTCTATAGGTATGAACTCAGGCTTTTTGTTGTATTAAAGATTGTTCCTTGAAAATCTTATAAAAACATAGTACTTTATTTTTAAATGTAGTAAATCCTTGTTGCCTCACATCAGGGAGTTTGCATTGCATGGCTGCAATCTTTATTTTCCCTTCAACTGGACTTTTGGTGGATATGCACACCATCAGCAGCTCGATGACCACGATGGTGTTTAATCAGACAAGTTGTTCTTCTATTGGTATGTACTCAGGCTTTTTGTTGTTTTAAAGATTGTTATTTGAAGTTCTTATAAGAACATAGTACCTTATTTTTAAATGTAGTAAATCTTTGTTGCCTCACATCAGGGAGTCCGCATTGCATGGATGCAATCCTTATTTGCACAACTGGTCTTTTGATGGATATGACACACCACCAGCAGCTTAATGACCACGACGGTGTGGAATCAGACAAGTTTTTCTTCTATTGGTATGTACTCAGGCTCTCTGGTGTTTTAAAGGTTGTTCCTTCGAATTCATGTAAGAAGATAGTATTTTATTTTTAAATGTAGTAAAACTTTGTTGTCTCACATCAGGGAGTACGCATTGCATGGCTGCAATCTTTATTTGCACATCAACTGGGCTTTTGATGGGTATGACACACCACCAGCAGCATGATAACCACGACGGTGTGAAATCAGACAAGTTGTTCTTCTATTGGTATGTACTCAGGCTTTATAGTGTTTTAAAGATTGTTCCTTGAAGTTCACATAAGAAAGTATGATTTTATTTTTAAATGAAGTAAGATTTGTTGCCTCACATCAGGGAGTCCGCATTGCATGGCTGCAATCTTTATTTGCACATCAACTGGGCTTTTGATGGATGTGACACACAACCAGCAGCTTGATGACCAAGACGGTGTGGAATCAGACAAGTTGTTCTTCTATTGGTATGTACTCAGGTTTCTGCTGTTTTAAAGGTTATTCCTTGAAGTTGATATCAGAACGTAGTATTTTATTTTTAAATGTAGTAAATCTTTGTTGCCTCACATCAGGGAGTCCGCATTGAATGGCTGCAATCTTTATTTGCACATCGACTGGGCTTTTGATGGATATGACACACCACCACCAGCATGATGACCACGATGGTGTGGAATCAGACATGTTCTTCAATTGGTATGTACTCAGGCTTTTTGTTGTTTTAAAGATTGATCCTTGAAGTTTTTATAAGAACATAGTAATTTATTTTTAAATGTAGTATATCTTCTGTGCCTCACATCAGGTAGTTCGCATTGCATTACTGCAATCTTTATTTTCCCTTCAACTGGGCTTTTGGTGGATATGCACACCATCAGCAGCTCGATGACCACGACGGTGTGGAATCACACAAGTTGTTCTTCTATTGGTATGTACTCAGGCTTTCTGTTGGATTAAAGACTGTTCCTTGTAGTTAATATAAGAACATAGTATTTTGTTTTTAAATGTAGTAAATCTTTGTTTCCTCACATCAGGGAGTTCGCATTGCCTTGCTGCAATCTTTATTTTACCTTCGATTCAGCTTTTGTTGGGTATGCACACCATCAGCAGCTCGATGACAACGACGGTGAGGAATCAGACAAGTCGTTCTTCTATTGGTATGTACTCAGGCTTTCTGGTGTTTTAAAGATTGTTTATTAGAGTTCATATAAGAACATAGTATTTTATTTTTAAATGTAGTAAACCTTTGTTGCCTCACATCAGAGAGTCCGCATTGCATGGATGCAATCTTTATTTGCACATCAACTGGGCTTTTGATAGATATGACACACTACCAGCAGCATGTTGACCACAACGGTGTGGAATAAGACAAATTTTTCTTCTATTGGTATGTACTCAGGCTTCTGGTGTTTTAAAGATTGTTCCTTGAAGTCCTTATAAGAACATAGCACTTTATTTTTAAATGTAGTAAATCTTTGTTGCCTCACATCAGGGAGTTGGCATTGCATGGCTTCAATCTTTATTTTCCCATCAACTGGGCTTTTGGTGAATATGCACACCATCAGCAGCTCGATGACCACGACGGTGTGGAATCAGAAAAGTTGTTCTTCTATTGGTATTTACTCAGGCTTTATAGTGTTTTAAAGATTGTTCTTTGAAGTTCACATAAGAAAGTATTATTTTATTTTTAAATGAAGCAAATCTTTGTTGCCTCACATCAGGGAGTCTACATTGCATGGCTGCAATCTTTATTTGCACATCAACTGGGCTCTTGATGGATATGACACACCATCAGCAGCTTGATGACGACGACGGTGTGGAATCAGACAAATTGTTCTTCTATTGGTATGTTCTCAGGCTTTTTGTTGCTTTAAAGATTGTTCCTTGAAGTCCTTATAAGAACATAGCACTTTATTTTTAAATGTAGTAAATTTTTTTTGCCTCACATCAGGGAGTTGGCATTGCGTGGCTTTAATCTTTATCTTCCCTTCAACTGGGCTTTTGGTGGATATGCACACCATGAGCAGCTCGATGACCACGACGGTGTGGAATCAGACAAGTTGTTCTCCTATTGGTATGTACTCAGGCTTTATAGTATTTTAAAGATTGTTCTTTGAAGTTCACATAAGAAAGTATTATTTTATTTTTAAATTAAGTAAATCTTTGTTGCCTCACATCAGGGAGTCCGCATTGCATAGCTGCAATCTTTATTTGCACATCAACTGGGCTTTTGATGGATATGACACACCTCCAGCAGCATGATGACCACGACGCTGTGGAATCAGACAAGTCGTTCTTCTATTGGTATGTACTCAGGCTTTCTGGTGTTTTAAAGATTGTTCCTTGAAGTTCATATAAGAACATAATACTCTATTTTCAAATGTAGTACTCTTTGTTGCCTCACATCAGGGAATTTGCATTGCATGGCTGCAATCTTTATTTTCCCTTCAACTATGCTTTTGGTGGATATGCACACCATCAGCAGCACGATAACCACGACGGTGTGGAATCAGACAAGTTGTTCTCCTATTGGTATGTACTCAGGCTTTCTGTTGTTTAAAAGAATCTTCCTTGATGTTCATATAAGAACGTAGTATATTGTTTTTAAATGTAGTAAATCTTTGTTCCCTCACATCAGGGGGTTCGCATTTAATGGCTGCAATCTTTATTTTCCCTTCAACTGGGCTTTTGGAAGATATGCACACCATCAGCAGCTCGATGAACATGACGGTGTGGAATCAGACAAGTTGTACTTCTATTGGTATTTACTCATTCTTTATAGTGTTTTAAAGATTGTTCTTTGAAATTCCTATAAGAAATTAATTTTTTATTTTTAAATGAAGTAAATCTTCGATGCCTCACAGCAGAGAGTTCGCATTGTATGGCTGCAATCTTTATTTGATGGATATGACACACCACCAGCAGCATGATGACCACGACTGTGTGGAATCGGGCAAGTTGTTCTTCTATTGGTATGAACTCGGCGTTTTAAAGATTGTTCCTTGAAGGTCATATAAGAACGTATTATGTTGTTTTTAAATGTAGTAAATCTCTGTTGCCTCACATCAGGGAGTCAACATTGCATGGCTGAAATCTTTATTTGCACATCAACTGGGCTCTTGATGGATATGACACACCATCAGCAGCTCGATGACCACGACGGGTGGAATCAGACAAGTTGTTCTTCTATTGGCATGTACTCAGGCTTTCTGGTGTTTTAAAGAGTGTTTCTTGAAGTTCATATAAGAACGTAGTATTTTGTTTTTAAATGTAGTAAATCTATGTTGCCTCATATCAGGGAGTCCGCGTTACATGGCTGCAATCTTTATTTGCACATCAACTGGGCTTCTGATGGATATGACACACCATCAGCAGCTTGATGACCACGACGGTGTGGAATCAGACAAGTTGTTCTTCTATTAGTATGTATTCAGGCTTTCTGGTGTTTTAAATATTGTTCCTTGAAGTTCATGTAAGAACGTAATATTTTGTTTTTAAATGTAGTAAATCTTTGTTGCCCCACATCAGGGAGTCCGCATTGCATGGCTGCAATCTTTATTTGCACATCAACGTGACTTTTGATACATATGACACACCAGCAGCAGCATGTTGACCACGACGGTGTGGAATCAGACAAATTGTTCTTCTATTGTTATGTACTCAGGCTTTTTGTTGTTTTAAAGATTGTTCCTTGAAGTTCTTATAAGAACATAGTACATTACTTTTTAAATGTAGTAAATCTTTGTTGCCTCACATCAGGGAGTTCGCATTGCATGGCTGCAATCTTTATATTCCCTTCAACTGGGCTTTTGGTGGATATGCACACCATCATCAGCTCGATGACCACGACGGTATGGAATCAGACAAGTTTTTCTTCCATTGGTATGTACACAGGCTTTATAGTGTTTTAAAGATTGTTCTTTGAAATTCACATAAGCAAGTATTATTTTATTTTTAAGTGAAGTAAAACTTCGATGCCTCACAGTAGAGAGTTCGCATTGCATGTCTGCAATCTTTATTTGATGGATATGACACACCACCAACAGCAGGATGACCACGACGGTGTGGAATCATGCAAGTTGTTCTTCTATTGGTATGTACTCAGGCTTTCTGGTGTTTTAAAGATTGTTCCTTGAAGTTCATATAAGAACGTAGTATTTTCTTTTTAAATGTAGTAAATCTTTGTTGCCTCACATCAGGGTGTCATCATTATATGGCTGCAATCTTTATTTGCACATCAACTGGGCTTTTGATAGATATGACACACCTCCAGCAGCATGTTGACCGCGACGGTGTGGAATCAGACATTTTCTTCTATTAGTATGTACTCACGCTTTTTGTTGTTTTAAAGATTGTTCCTTGAAGTTCTTATAAGAACATAGTACTTTATTTTTAAATGTAGTATACCTTTGTTGCCTCACATCAGGGAGTTCGCATTGCATAGCAGCAATCTTTATTTTCCCTTCAACTGGGCTTTTGGTGGATATGTACACCATCAACAGCTCAATGACCACGACGGTGTGGAATCAGACAAGTTGTTCTTCTATAAGTATGTACTCAGGCTTGATAGTGTTTTAAAGATTGTTATTTGAAGTTCACATAAGAAAGTATTATTTTCTTTTTAAATGAAGTAAATCTTCGATGCCGCACAGTAGAGAGTTCGCATTGAATGGCTGCAATCTTTTTTTGTCCATCAACTGGGCTTTTGATGGATATGACACACCACCAGCAGCATGATGACCACGACTGGTGGAATCAGACAATTTGTTCTTCTATTGGTATGTACTCAGGCTTTTTGTTGTTTTAAAGATTGTTCTTTGAAGTTCATATAAGAACGTAGTATTTTGTTTTTAAATGTAGTAAATCTTTGTTGCCTCACATCAGCTATTCCGTATTGCATGGCTGCAATCTTTATTTGCACATCAACTGTTCTTTTGATAGATATGACACACCACCAGCAGCATGTTGACCACGACGGTGTGGAATTAGGCAAGTTGTTCTTCAATTCGTATGTACTCAGGCTTTCTGGTGTTTTAAAGATTTTTCCTTGAAGTTCATATAAGAACGTAGTATTTTGTTTTTAAATGTAGTAAATCTTTGTTGCCTCACATCAGGGAGTCCGCTTTGCATGGCTGCAATCTTTATTTGCACATCAACTGGGCTTTTGATAGATATGACACACCTCCAGCAGCATGTTGACCACGACGGTGTGGAATCAGACATTTTCTTCTATTGGTATGTACTCAGGCTTTTTGTTGTTTTAATGATTGTTCCTTGAAGTTCTTATAAGAACATAGTACCTTATTTTTAAATGAAGTATACCTTTGTTGCCTCACATCATGGAGTTCGCATTGCATGGCTGCAATCTTTATTTGCACATCAACTGGGCTTTTAATGGATATGACACACCACCAGCAGCATGATGACACCGACGGTGTGGAATCAGACATGTTCTTCTATTGGTATGTACTCAGGCTTTTTGTTGTTTTAAAGATTGTTCCTTGATGTTCTTATAAGAACATAGTAATTTATTTTTAAATGTAGTAAATCTTTGCTGTCTCACATCAGGGAGTTCACATTGCATGGCTGCAATCTTTATTTGCATATCACCTGGCTTTTAATGGATATGACACTCCGCCAGCAGCTTAATGACCACGACGGTGTGGAATCAGACAAGTTTTTCTTCTATTGGTATGTACTCAGGCTTTATAGTGTTTTAAAGATTGTTCTTTGAAGTTCACATAGGAAAGTATTATTTTCTTTTTAAATGAAGTAAATCTTCGATGCCTCACAGTAGAGAGTTCGCATTGAATGGCTGCAATCTTTTTTTGTCCATCAACTGGGCTTTTGATGGTTATGACACACCACCAGCAGCATGATGACCATGACGGTGTGGAATCAGACAAGTTGTTCTTCTATTGGTATGTACTCAGGCTTTTTGTTGTTTTAAAGTTTGTTCCTTGAAGTTCTTATAAGAACATAGTAATTTATTTTTAAATGTAGTAAATCTTTGTTGGCTCACATCAGGGAGTTCGCATTGCATTGCTGCAATCTTTATTTTCCCTTCAACTGGGCTTTTGGTGGATATGCACACCATCAGCAGCTCGATGACCACGACTGGTGGAATCAGACAAGTTGTTCTTCTATTGGTATGTACTCAGGCTTTATAGTGTTTTAAAGATTGTTCTTTGAAGTTCACATAGGAAAGTATTATTTTCTTTTTAAATGAAGTAAATCTTCGATGCCTCACAGTAGAGAGTTCGCATTGAATGGCTGCAATCTTTTTTTGTCCATCAACTGGGCTTTTGATGGTTATGACACACCACCAGCAGCATGTTGACCAAGACGGTGTGGAATCAGTTATGTTCTTCTATTGGTGTGTACTCAGGCTTTTTGTTGTTTTAAAGATTGTTCCTAGAAGTTCTTATAAGAACATGGTACTTTATTTTTAAATGTAGTAAATCTTTGTTGCCTCACATCAGGGAGTTCGCATTGCATGGCTGCAGTCTTTATTTTCCCTTCAACTTTGCTTTTGGTAGATATGCACACCATCAGCAGCTCGATGACCATGACTGTTTGGAATCAGACAAGTTTTTCTTCTATTGGTATGTACTCAGGCTTTGTAGTGTTTTAAAGATTCTTCTTTGAAATTCACATAAGAAATTATTATTTTATTTTTAAATGAAGTAAATCTTCGATGCCTCACAGTAAAGAGTTTGCATTGCATGGCTGCAATCTTTATTTGATGGATATGACACACCACCAGCAGCATGATGACCACGACGGTGTGGAATCAGGCAAGTTGTTCTTCTATTCGTATATACTCAGGCTTTCTGGTGTTTTAAAGATTGTTCCTTGAAGTTCATATAAGAACGTAGTATTTTGTTTTTAAATGTAGTAAATCTTTGTTGCCTCACATCAGCTATTCCGCATTGCATGGCTGCAATCTTTATTTGCACATCAACTAGGCTTTTGATAGATATGACACACCACCAGCAGCATGTTGATCACGACGGTGTGGAATCAGACATGTTCTTCTATTGGTATGTACTCAGGCTTTTTGTTGTTTTAAAGATTGTTCCTTGAAGTTCTTATAAGAACATAGTACTTTATTTTTAAATGTAGTTAATCTTTGTTGCCTCACATCAGCGTGTTCACATTGCATGGCTGCAATCTTTATTTTCCCTTTAACTGTTCTTTAGGTAGATATGACTCACCACAAGCAGCTTGATGACCACGAAGGTGGAAGTGGAAGGGGGAGAATCTGACTAGTATTTTTTCTATTTGTATGTACCGAGTCTTTAAAGCGTTTTTCAGATTGATCCTTGAAGTTCATATTAGAATGTAATATTCTATTTTTACATGTAGTAAATCTTTGTTTCCTCCCAGCAGGGAGATCGCATTGCATGCTTGCAATCTTTATTTGCCCATCAATTGGGTTTTGGTGGATATCGCATATCACTAGCAGCTAGATTACCACGAGGGTGTGGAATCAGGCAAGTTGTTCTCCTATTGGTATGTACTCAGGCTTTCTGGTGTTTTAAAGATTGTTCCTTGAATTTCATATAAGAACGTAGTATTTTGTTTTTAAATGTACTAAATCTTTGTTGTCTCACATCAGGGAGTCTGCATTGCATGGCTGCAATCTTCATTTGCATGTCAACTGAGCTTTTGATGGATATGACACAATACCAGCAGCTTGATGACCACGACGGCGTGGAATCAGACAATTTGTTCTTCTATTGGTATGTACTCAGGCTTTTTGTTGTTTTAAAGATTGTTCTTTGAAGGTCATATAAGAACGTAGTATTTTGTTTTTAAATGTAGTAAATGTTTTTTGCCTCACATCAGGGAGTCCGCATTGCATGGCTGCAATCTATATTTGCACATCAACTGGGCTTTTGATGGATATGACACACAACCAGCACCTTGATGACCACGACGGTGTGGAATCAGACAAGTTGTTCTTCTATTGGTATGTACTCAGGCTTTAGAGTCTTTTAAAGATTGTTCTTCGAAGTTCACATAAGAAAGCATCATTTTATTTTTAAATGAAGTAAATCTTCGTTGCCTCACAGCAGATAGTTCACATTGCATGGCAGCAATCTTTATTTACCAGTCATCAGGGCTTTTGATGGATATGACACACCACCAGCAGCTTGAAGATCACGACGGTGTGGAATCAGACAAGTTGTTCTTCTATTGGTATGTACTCAGGCTTTGTGTTGTTTAAAAGATTGTTCCCTGAAGTACTCATAAGAACATAGCACTTTATTTTGAAATGAAGTTAATCTTTGTTGCCTCACATCAGGGAGTTCGCATTGCATGGCTGCAATCTTTATTTTCCCTTCAACTGGGCTTTTGGTGGATATGCACACCATCAGCAGCTTGATGACCACGACGATGTGGAATCAGACAAGTTGTTCTCCTATTGGTATGTACTCAGGCTTTCTGGTGTTTTAAAGATTGTTCCTTGGATTTCATATAAGAACGTAGTATTTTGTTTTTAAATGTACTAAATCTTTGTTGTCTCACATCAGGGAGTCTGCATTGCATGGCTGCAATCTTCATTTGCATGTCAACTGAGCTTTTGATGGATATGACACAATACCAGCAGCTTGATGACCACGACGGCGTGGAATCAGACAATTTGTTCTTCTATTGGTATGTACTCAGGCTTTTTGTTGTTTTAAAGATTGTTCTTTGAAGGTCATATAAGAACGTAGTATTTTGTTTTTAAATGTAGTAAATGTTTTTTGCCTCACATCAGGGAGTCCGCATTGCATGGCTGCAATCTATATTTGCACATCAACTGGGCTTTTGATGGATATGACACACAACCAGCACCTTGATGACCACGACGGTGTGGAATCAGACAAGTTGTTTTTCAATTGGTATGTACTCAGGCTTTATAGTGTTTTAAAGATTGTTCTTTGAAGTTCACATAAGAAAGTATTATTTTATTTTTAAATGAAGTAAATCTTCGTTGCCTCACAGCAGATAGTTTGTATTGCATAGCAGCAATCTTTATTTGAACATCAACAGGGCTTTTGATGGATATGACACACCAACAGCAGCTCGATGACCACGAGGGTGTGGAATCAACCAAGTTGTTCTTCTATTGGTATGTACTCAGGCTTTGTGTTGTTTTAAAGATTGTTCTTTGAAGTTCTCATTAGAACATAGCACTTTATTTTGAAGTGTAGTAAATCTTTGTTGCCCCACAACAGGGAGTCCGCATTGCATGGCTGCAATCTTTATTTGCACATCAACTGGGCTTTTGATGGAATCAGACAAGTTGTTCTTCGATTGGTATGTACTCAGGCTTTCTGGTGTTTTAAAAATTCTTCCTTGAAGTTCATATAAGTACGTAGTATTTTATTTTTAAATGTAGTAAATCTTTGTTACCTCACATCAGGGAGTCCGCATTGCATGGCTGCAATCATTATTTGCACATCAACTGAGCTTTTGATAGATATGACACACCCCCAGCAGCATGTTGACCATGACGGTGTGGAATCAGATATGTTCTTCTATTGGTGTGTACTCAGGCTTTTTGTTGTTTTAAAGATTGTTCCTAGAAGTTCTTATAAGAACATGGTACTTTATTTTTAAATGTAGTAAATCTTTGTTGCCTCACATCAGGGAGTTCGCATTGCATGCCTGCAGTCTTTATTTTCCCTTCAACTTTGCTTTTGGTAGATATGCACACCATCAGCAGCTCGATGACCACGACTGTTTGGAATCAGACAAGGTTTTCTTCTATTGGTATGTACTCAGGCATTGTAGTGTTTTAAAGATTCTTCTTTGAAATTCACATAAGAAATTATTATTTTATTTTTAAATGAAGTAAATCTTCGATGCCTCACAGTAAAGAGTTTGCATTGCATGGCTGCAATCTTTATTTGATGGATATGACACACCACCAGCAGCATGATGACCACGACGGTGTGGAATCGGGCAAGTTGTTCTTCTATTCGTATGTACTCAGGCTTTCTGGTGTTTTAAAGATTGTTCCTTGAAGTTCATATAAGAACGTAGTATTTTGTTTTTAAATGTAGTAAATCTTTGTTGCCTCACATCAGGGTGTCAACATTATATGGCTGCAATCTTTATTTGCACATCAACTGGGCTTTTAATGGATATGACACACTGCCAGCAGCTTGATGACCACGACGGTGTGGAATCAGACATGTTGTTCTTCTATTGGTATGTACTCAGGCTTTTTGTTGTTTTAAAGTTTGTTCCTTGAAGTTCTTGTAAGAACATCGTACTTTTTTTTTTAAAATGTAGTAAATCTTTGTTGCCCCACATCTGGGAGTTTGCATTGCATTGCTGCAATCTTTATTTTCATTTCAACTGGGCTTTTAGTGGATATGCACACCATCAGCAGCTCGATGACCACGAAGGGTGGAATCAGACATGTTGTTATTCTATTGGTATGTACTCAGGCTTTCTGGTGTTTTAAAGAGTGTTTCTTGAAGTTCATATAAGAACGTAGTATTTTGTTTTTAAATGTAGTAAATCTTTGTTGCCTCACATCAGGGAGTCCGCATTGCATGGCTGCAATCTTTATTTGCACATCAACTGGGCTTTTGATAGATATGACACACCTCCAGCAGCATGTTGACCACGACGGTGTGGAATCAGACATTTTCTTCTATTGGTATGTACTCAGGCTTTTTGTTGTTTTAAAGATTGTTCCTTGAAGTTCTTATAAGAACATAGTACCTTATTTTTAAATGTAGTATACCTTTGTTGCCTCACATCAGGGAGTTCGCATTGCATAGCTGCAATCTTTATTTTCCCTTCAACTGGGTTTTTGGTGGATATGTACACCACCACCAGCTCGATGACCACGACGGTGTGGAATCAGACAAGTTGTTCTTCTATTGGTATGTACTCAGGCATTTTGTTGTTTTAAAGATTGTTCCTTGATGTTCTTATAAGAACATAGTACTTTATTTTTAAATGTAGTATAACTTTGTTGCCTCACTTCAGGGAGTTAACATTGCATAGCTGCAATCTTTGTTTTCCCTTCAACTGGGCTTTTGGTGGATATGCACACCATCAGCAGCTCGATAACAATGACGGTGTGGAATCAGACAAGTTGTTCTCCTATTGGTATGTACTCAGGATTTATAGTCTTTTAAAGATTGTTCTTTGAAGTTCATATAAGAACATAATATTTTGTTTTTAAATGTAGTAAATCTTTGTTGCCTCACAACAGGGAGTCCGCATAGCATGTCTGCAAACTTTATTTGCATATAAACTGGGCTTTTGATGGATATGACACACCGCCAGCAGCTTGATGACCACGACGGTGTGGAATCAGAGAAGTTGTTCTTCTATTGGTATGTACTCAGGCATTTTGTCGTTTTAAAGATTGTTCCTAGAAGTTCTTATAAGAACATAGTACTTTATTTTTAAATGTAGTAAATCTTTGTTGCCTCACATCAGGGAGTTCGTATTGCATGGCTGCAATATTTATTTTCCCTTCAACTGGGTTTTAGTGGATATGCACACTATCAGCAGCTCGATGACCACGACGGTGTGGTATCAGACAAGTTGTCTTCTATTGGTATGTACTCAGGCCTTATAGTGTTTTAAAGATTGTTCTTTGAAGTTCACGTTAGAGGGTATTATTTTATTTTTAAACGAAGCAAATCTTTGTTGACTCACATCAGGTAGTCCGCATTGCATGGCTGCAATCTTTATTTGCACATCAACTGGGCTTGTGATGGAATGACACACCACCAGCAGCTTGATGACCACAACGGTGTGGAATCAGAGAAGTTGTTCTTCTCTTGGTATGTACTCAGGCTTTTTGTTGTTTTAAAGATTGTTCCTTGAAGTTCTTATAAGAACATAGCACTTTATTTTTAAATGTAATAATTCTTTGTTGCCTCACATCAGGGAGTTTGCATTGCATGGCTGCAATCTTTATTTTCCCTTCAACTGGGCTTTTGGTGGATATGCACACCATCAGCAGCTCGATGACTACGACGGTGTGGAATCATACAAGTTGTTCTTCTATTGGTATGTACTCAGGCTATCTGGTGTTTTCAAGATTGTTCCTTGAAGTTCATATAAGAATGTAGTATTTTGTTTTTAAATGTAGTAAATCTTTGTTGCCTCACATCAGGGAGTCCGCATTGCATAGCTGCAACCTTTATTTGCAGATCAACTGGGCTTTTGATAGATATGACACACCACCAGCAGCATGTTGACCACGATGGTGTGGAATCAGACATGTTCTTCTATTGGTATGTACTCAGGCTTTTTGTTGTTTTAAAGATTGTTCCTTGAAGTTCTTATAAGAACATAGCACTTTATTGCATGGCTGCAATCTTTATTTTCCCTTCAACTGGGCTTTTTGTGGATATGACTCACCACAAGCAGCTTGATGTCCACGAAGGTGGAAGTGGAAGGGGGAGATTCTGACAAGTATTTTTTCTATTTGTATGTACCGAGGTTTTAAAGCATTTTTAAGATTGATCCTTTAAGTTCATTTTAGAATGTAATATTCTATTTTTACATGTAGTATATCTTTGTTTCCTCCCAGCAGGGAGATCGCATTGCATGCTTGCAATCTTTATTTGCCCATCAATTGGGCTTTTGGTGGATATCACATATCACAAGCAGCTTGATTACCACGACGGTGTGGAATCAGGCAAATTTTTCTTCTATAGATATGTACTCAGGTTTAAAGTGTTTTAACGATTGTTCCATGAAGTTCATATAACAATGTAGTATTTTAATTTTAAATGTAGAAAATCATTATTTCCTCACATCAGTGAGTCCGCATATCATGGCTGCATTCTTTATTCGCCTTAAACTATGTTTTTGGTGGATATGACACACCACCAGCAGCTTGATGACCACTATGGTGGAGCGGTGGAGGAGGGGTACCTTACAAGTTTTTTCTATTGGTATGTACTGAGGCTTTAAAGCATTTCTAAGATTGTTCGTTGAAGATCATATAAGAACGTAGTATTTTATTTTAAAATGTCATAAATCTTTGTTTCCTCACAGCTGGATGTTTGCGTTGCATGGCTACAATCTTTATTTGCCATCAGCTATGCTTTTGGTGGATATGACACACTACCAGCAGCTTGATGACTACGACGGTGTGGAATCAGACAATTTGTTCTTCAATTGGTATGTACTCAGGCTTTTTGTTGTTTTAAAGATTGTTCCTTGAATTTCTGATAAGAACGTAGTACTTTATTTTTATATGTAGTAAATCTTTCTTGCGTCACATCAGGGAGTTAGCATGCATGGCTGCAATCTTTATTTCCCCTTCAACTGGGCTTTTTTTTGGATATGCACACCATCAGCAGCTCGATAACAACGATGGTGTGGAATCTGGCAAGTTGTTCTCCTATTAGTATGTACTCAGGCTTTATAGTCTTTTAAAGATTGTTCTTTGAAGTTCACATAAGAAAGTATTATTTTATTTTTAAATGAAGTAAATCTTTGTTTCCTCCCATCAGGGAGTTCACATTGCATGGCTGCAATCTTTATTTTCCTTTCAACTGGGTTTTTGGTGGATATGCACACCATGGTGGTGTGCACATCCACCAAAAGACCAGTTGAAGGGAATATAAAGATTGCAGCCATGCAATGCGAACTCCCTGATGTGAGGCAACAAAGATTTACTACATTTAAAAATAAAGTACTATGTTCTTATAAAAACTTCTAGGAACAATCTTTAAAACGACAAAAAGCCTGAGTACACACCAATAGAAGAACATGTCTGATTCCACACCGTCGTAGTGAACATGCTGCTCGGGGTGTTTCATATCCATCAAATAAAGATTGCAGCCATGCAATGCAAACTCTTTACTGTGAGGCATCGAAGATTTACTTCATTTAAAAATAAAATAATACTTTCTTATGTGAATTTCAAAGAAGAATCTTTAAAACACTACAAAGCCTGAGTACATACCAATAGAAGAAAAACTTGTCTGATTCCAAACAGTCGTGGTCAACGAGCAGCTGATGGTGTGCATATCTACCAAAAGCAAAGTTGAAGGGAAAATAAAGACTGCAGCCATGCAATGCGAACTCCCTGATGTGAGGCAACAAAGATTTACTACATTTAAAAATAAAGTACCATGTTCTTATAAGAACTTCTAGGTACAATCTTTAAAACAACAAAAAGCCTGAGTACACACCAATAGAAGAACATATCTGATTCCACACCGTCGTGGTCAACATGCTGCTGGGGGTGTGTCTTATCCATCAAAAGCCCAGTTGATGGGCAAATAAAGATTGCAGCCATGCAACGCAAACTCCTTACTACATTTAAAAATAATATAATACTTTCTTATTTGAACTTCATAGAACAATCTTTAAAACACTATAAAGCCTGAGTACATAGCAGTAGAAGAACAACTTGTCTGATTCCACACTGTCGTGGTCATCAAGCTGCTGGTCCTGTGTCATATCCATCAAAAGCACTGTTGATGGGCAAGTAAAGATTGCAGCCATGCAATGCAAACTATCTGCTGTGAGGCAACGAAGATTTACTTCATTTAAAGATAAATTAATACTTTCTTATGTGAACTTCATAGAACAATCTTTAAAACACTATAAAGCCTGACTACATACCAATAGATGAACAACTTGTCTGATTCCACACCGTCGTGGTCATCGAGTTGCTCATGGTGTGCACATCCACCAAAAGACCAGTTGAAGGGAATATAAAGATTGCAGCCATGCAATGCGAACTCCCTGATGTGAGACAACAAAGATTTACTACATTTATAAATAAAGTACTATGTTCTTATAAAAAGTTGAAGGAACAATCTTTAAAACAACAAAAAGCCTGAGTACACACCAATAGAAGAACATATCTGATTCCACACCGTCGTGGTCAACATGCTGCTGGGGGTGTGTCTTATCCATCAAAAGCCCAGTTGATGGGCAAATAAAGATTGCAGACATGCAATGCAAACTCCTTACTACTTTTAAAAATAATATAATACTTTCTTATGTGAACTTCAAAGAACAATCTTTAAAACACTATAAAGCCTGAGTACATAGCAGTAGAAGAACAACTTGTCTGATTCCACACTGTCGTGTTCATCAAGCTGCTGGTCCTGTGTCATATCCATCAAAAGCCCTGTTGATGGGCAAATAAAGATTGCAGCCATGCAATGCTTACTATCTGCTGTAAGGCAACGAAGATTTACTTCATTTAAAAATAAAATAATACTTTCTTATGTGAACTTCAAAAAATAATCTTTAAAACACTATAAAGCCTGAGTACATACCAATAGAAGGACAACTTGTCTGATTCCACACCGTCGTGGTCATCAAACTGCTGGAGGTGTGTCATATCCATCAAAAGCCCTGTTGATGGGCAAATAAAAATTGCAGCCATGCAATGCAAACTAACTGCTGTGAGGCAATGAAGATTTACATCATTTAAAAATAAAATATTACTTTCTTATGTGAACATCAAGGAACAATTTTTAAAACAACAAAAAGCCTGAGTACATACCACTAGAAGAACAACTTGTCTGATTCCACACCGTCGTGGTCATCTAGCTGCTGGTGGTGTGTCATATCCATCAAAAGCCCTGTTGATGGGCAAATAACGATTGCAGCCATGCAATGCGAACTATCTGCTGTAAGGCAACGAAGATTTACTTCATTTAAAAATAAAATAATACTTTCTTATGTGAACTTCAAAAAACAATCTTTAAAACACTATAAAGCCTGAGTACATACCAATAGAAGAACAACTTGTCTGATTCCACACCGTCGTGGTCATCAAGCTGCTGGTGGTGTGTCATATCCATCAAAATCCCTGTTGATGGGCAAATAAAGATTGCAGCCATGCAATGCAAACTATATGCTGTGAGGCAATGAAGATTTACTTCATTTAAAAATAAAATAATACTTTCTGATGGGAACTACAAAGAACAATATTTAAAACACTATAAAGCCTGATTACATACCAATAGGAGAACAACTTGTCTGATTCCACACCATCGTGGTAATCAAGCTGCTGGCGGTGTGTCATATCCATCAAAAGCCCTGTTTATATGCAAATAAAGTTTGCAGACATGCAATGCGGACTCCCTGTTGTGAGGCAACATAGATTTACTACATTTAAAAACAAAATATTATGTTTTTATATGAATTTCAAAGAACAATCTTTAAAAGTCTATAATGCCTGAGTACATACCAATAGAAGAACAACTTGTCTGTTCCACACCGTCGTGGTCATCGAGTTGCTGATGGTGTGCATATCCACCAAAAGCCCAGTTGAAGGGAAAATAAAGATTGCAGCCATGCATTGCGAACTCCCTGATGTGAGGCTACAAAAATTTACTACATTTCAAAATAAAGTGCTATGTTCTTATGAGAACTTCAATGAACAATCTTTAAAACAACACAAAGCCTGAGTACATACCAATAGAAGAACAACTTGTCTGATTCCACACTCTCCTGGTCATCAAGCTGGTGGTGGTGTGTCATATCCATCAAAAGCCCAGTTGATGTGCAAATAGAGATTTCAGTCATGCAATGCGGACTCCCTGTTGTGAGGCAACAAAGATTTACTACACTTCAAAATAAAGTGCTATGTTCTAATGAGAACTTCAAGGAACATTCATTAAAACAACACAAAGCCTGAGTACATACCAATAGAAGAACAACTTGTCTGATTCCACACTGTCGTGGTCATCAAGCTGCTGGTGGTGTGTCATATTCATCAAAAGCCTAGTTGATGTGGAAATAAAGATTGCTGCTATGCAATACGAACAATCTGCTGTGAGGCAACGAAGATTTACTTCATTTAAAAATAAAATAATACTTTCTTATGTGAACTTCAAAGAACAATCTTTAAAACACTATAAAGCCTGAGTTCATACCAATAGAAGAACAACATGTCCGATTCCACACCGTCGTGGTCATCAAACTGCTGGTGGTGTGTCATACCCATCAAAAACCCAGTTGATCTGCAAATAAAGATTGCAGCCATGCAATGCAAACTATATGCTGTGAGGCAACGAAGATTTACTTCAATTAAAAATAAATTAATACTTTCTTATGTGAACTTCAAAGAACAATCTTTTAAACACTATAAAGCCTGAGTACAAACCAATAGAAGAACAACTTGTCTGATTCCACGCCGTCGTGGTCATCAAGCTGCTGGTGTTGTGTCATATCCATCAAAAGCTCAGTTGATATGCAAATGAAGATTGCAGCCATGCAATGTAGACTCCCTGATGTGAGGCAACAAAGATTTACCACATTTAAAAACAAAATACTACGTTCTTATATGAACTTCAAGGAACAATCTTTAAAACTCCAGAAAGCCTGAGTACATACCAATAGGAGAAAACTTGTAGATTCCACACCGTCGTGGTCTTCAAGCTGCTGATGGTGTGCATATCCACCAAAAACCCAGTTGAAGGGAAAATAAAGATTGCAGCTATGCAATGCGAACTCCCTGATGGGAGGAAACAAAGATTTACTTCATTTAAAAATAAAATAATACTTTCTTATGTGAACTTCAAAGAACAATCTTTAAAAGACTATAAAGCCTGAGTACATACCAATAGGAGAACAACTTGCCAGATTCCACACCAATCGTTGTTATCGAGCTGCTGATGGTGTGCATATCCAAAAAAAAGCCCAGTTGAAGGGGAAATAAAGATTGCAGCCATGCATGCTAACTCCATGATGTGACGCAAGAAAGATTTACTACATATAAAAATAAAGTACTATGTTCTTATCAGAAATTCATGGAACAATCTTTAAAACAACAAAAAGCCTGAGTACATACCAATTGAAGAACAACTTGTCTGATTCCACACCGTCGTAGTCATCAAGCTGCTGGTAGTGTGTCATATCCACCAAAAGCATAGCTGATGGCAAATAAAGATTGTAGCCATGCAACGCAAACATCCAGCTGTGAGGAAACAAAGATTTATGACATTTTAAAATAAAATACTACGTTCTTATATGATCTTCAACGAACAATCTTAGAAATGCTTTAAAGCCTCAGTACATACCAATAGAAAAAACTTGTAAGGTACCCCTCCTCCACCGCTCCACCATAGTGGTCATCAAGCTGCTGGTGGTGTGTCATATCCACCAAAAACATAGTTTAAGGCAAATAAAGAATGCAGCCATGATATGCGGACTCACTGATGTGAGGAAATAATGATTTTCTACATTTAAAATTAAAATACTACATTGTTATATGAACTTCATGGAACAATCGTTAAAACACTTTAAACCTGAGTACATATCTATAGAAGAAAAATTTGCCTGATTCCACACCGTCGTGGTAATCAAGCTGCTTGTGATATGTGATATCCACCAAAAGCCCAATTGATGGGCAAATAAAGATTGCAAGCATGCAATGCGATCTCCCTGCTGGGAGGAAACAAAGATATACTACATGTAAAAATAGAATATTACCTTCTAAAATGAACTTAAAGGATCAATCTTAAAAATGCTTTAAAGCCTCGGTACATACAAACAGAAAAAATACTTGTCAGATTCTCCCCCTTCCACTTCCACCTTCGTGGACATCAAGCTGCTTGTGGTGAGTCATATCCACAAAAAGCCCAGTTGAAGGGAAAATAAAGATTGCAGCCATGCAATAAAGTGCTATGTTTTTATAAGAACTTCAAGGAACAATCTTTAAAACAACAAAAAGCCTGAGTACATACCAATAGAAGAACATGTCTGATTCCACACCATCGTGGTCAACATGCTGCTGGTGGTGTGTCATATCTATCAAAAGCCCAGTTGATCTGCAAATAAAGGTTGCAGCCATGCAATGCGGACTCCCTGATGTGAGGCAACAAAGATTTACTACATTTAAAAACAAAATACTACATTCTTATACGAACTTCAAGGAACAATCTTGAAAACACCAGATAGCCTGAGTACATACCAATAGAAGAACAACTTGTATGATTCCACACCGTCGTATTCATCGAGCTGCTGATGGTGTGCATATCCACCAAAAGTCCAGTTGAAGGGAAAATAAAGATTGCAGCCATGCAATGCAAACTCCCTGATGTGAGGCAACAAAGATTTATTACATTTAAAAATAAAGTGCTATGTTCTTATAAGAACTTCAAGGAACAATCTTTAAAACAACAAAAAGCCTGAGTACATACCAAGAGAAGAACAACTTGTCTGATTCCACACCGTTGTGGTCATCAAGCTGCTGGTGGTGTGTCATTCCATCACAAGCCCAGTTGATGTGCAAATAAAGATTGCAGCCATGCAATGCGGACTACCTGATGTGAGTCAACAAAGATTTGCTTCGTTTAAAAATAAAATAATACTTTCTAACGTGAACTTCAAAGAACATTCTTTAAAACACTATAAGGCCTGAGTACATACCAATAGAAGACAACTTGTCTGATACCACACCGTCGAGGTCATCGAGCTGCTGATAGTGTGCATATCCACCAAAACCCAGTTGAAGGGAAAATACGGATTGCAGCCATGCAATACGAACTCCCTGATGTGAGGCAACAAAGATTTACTACATTTAAAAATAAAGTACTATGTTCTTATAAGAACTTCTAGGAACAATCTTTAAAACGACAAAAAGCCTGAGTACACACCAATAGAAGAACATGTCTGATTCCACACCGTCGTAGTCAACATGCTGCTCGGGGTGTGCCATATCTATCAAAAGTTTAGTTGATGTGCAAATAAAGATGGCAGCCATATAATGCGATCTCCCTGATGTGAGGCAACAAAGATTTACAACTTTTAAAAACAAAATACAACGTTCTTATATGAACTTCAAAGAACAATCTTTAAAACACCAGAAAGCCTGAGTACATACCAATAGAAGAACAACTTGTCTGATTCCACCCGTCGTGGTCATCGAGCTGCTGATGGTGTGCATATCCACCAAAAGCCCAGTTGAAGGGAAAATAAAGATTGCAGCAATGCAATGCGAACTCCCTGATGTGCGCATAAAAGATTTACTACATTTAAAAATAAAATACTACGTTCTTATATGAACTTCAAGGAACAATTTTTAAAACACCAGAAAGCCTGAGTACATATCAATAGAAGAACAACTTCTCTGATTCCACACCGTCGTGGTCATCAAGTTGCTGGCGGTGTGTCATATCCATCAAAAGCCCATTTTATATGCAAATAAAGTTTGCAGACATGCAATGCGGACTCCCTGTTGTGAGGCAACAAAGATTTACTACATTTAAAAACAAAGTACCATGTTCTTATAAGAACTTCTAGGAACAATCTTTAAAACAACAAAAAGCCTGAGTACACACCAATTGAAGAACATATCTGATTCCACACCGTCGTGGTCAACATGCTGCTGGGGATGTGTCATAACCATCAAAACCCCAGGTGATGTGCAAATAAAGATTGCAGCCGTGCAATGCGAACTCTCTACTGTGAGGCATCGAAGATTTACTTCATTTAAAAAGAAAATAATACTTTCCTATGTGAACTTCAAAGAACAAACTTTAAAACACAATAAAGCCTGAGTACATACCAATAGAAGAACAACTTGTCTGATTCCACACCGTCGTGGTCATCGAGCTGGTGGTGGTGTACATATCCACCAAAAACCCAGTTGAAGGGAAAATAAAGATTGCAGCTATGCAATGCGAACTCCCTGATGTGAGGCAACAAAGATTTACTACATTTAAAAACAAAATACTACGTTCTTATATGAACTTCAAGAAACACTCTTTAAAACACCAGAAAGCCTGAGTACATACCAATAGAATAACAACATGTCTGATTCCACCCGTCGTGGTCATCAAGCTGCTGATGGTGTGCATATCCACTAAAAGCCCAGTTGAAGGGAAAATAAAGATTGCAGCAATGCAATGCAAACTCCCTGATGTGAGGCAACAAAGATTTACTACATTTTAAAAAAAAAGTACTATGTTCTTAAGAGAACTTCAAGGAACAAACTTTAAAACAACAATAAGCCTGAGTACATACCAATAGGAGAACAACATGTCTGATTCCACACCGTCGTGGTCATCAAGCTGCTGGCGGTGTGTCATATCCATTAAAAGTCAGTTGGTATGCAAATAAAGATTGCAGCCATGCAATGTGAACTCCCTGATGTGAGACAACAAAGATTTACTACATTTAAAAATAAATTACTATGTTCTTATAAGAACATCAAGGAACAATCTTTAAAACAACAAAAAGCCTGAGTACATACCAATAGAAGAACATGTCTGATTCCACACCGTCGGTGTCATCATGCTGCTGGTGGTGTGTCATATCCATTAAAAGCCCAGTTGATGTGCAAATAAAGATTGCAGCCATGCAATGCGGACTCCCTGATGTGAGGCAACAAAGATTTACTACATTTAAAAATAAAATACTACGTTCTTACATGAACTTCAAGGAACAATCTTAAAAACACCAGAAAGCCTGATTACAAACCAATAGAAGAACATGTCTGATTCCATACTGACGTGGTCAACATGCTGCTGGTGGTGTGTCATATCTATCAAAAGCCCAGTTGATGTGCAAATAAAGATTGCAGCCATATAATGTTGACACCCTGATGTGAGGCAACAAAGAATTACTACATTTAAAAACAAAATACTGCGTTCTTATATGAACTTCAAGGAACAATCTTTAAAACACCAGAAAGCCTGAGTCATACGAATAGAAGAACAACTTGCCTGATACCACACCGTCGTGGTCATCATGCAGCTGGTGGTGTGTCATATCCATCAAATAAAGATTGCAGCCATGCAATGCAAACTCTTTACTGTGAGGCATCGAAGATTTACTTCATTTAAAAATAAAATAATACTTTCTTATGTGAATTTCATAGAAGAATCTTTAAAACACTACAAAGCCTGAGTACATACCAATAGAAGAAAAACTTGTCTGATTCCAAACAGTCGTGGTCATTGAGCAGGTGATGGTGTGCATATCTACCAAAAGCAAAGTTGAAGGGAAAATAAAGACTGCAGCCATGCAATGCGAACTCCCTGATGTGAGGCAACAAAGATTTACTACATTTAAAAATAAAGTACCATGTTCTTATAAGAACTTCTAGGAACAATCTTTAAAACAACAAAAAGCCTGAGTACACACCAATTGAAGAACATATCTGATTCCACACCGTCGTGGTCAACATGCTGCTCGGGGTGTGTCATATCTATCAAAAGCTCAGTTGATGTGCAAATAAAGATTGCAGCCATGCAATGCGGACTCCCTGATGTGAGGTAACAAAGATTTACTACATTTAAAAATAAAATACTACGTTCTTATATGAACTTCAAGGAACAATTTTTAAAACACCAGAAAGCCTGAGTACATACCAATCGAAGAACAACTTGTCTGATTCCATCAAAAGCCCAGTTGATGTGCAAATAAAGATTGCAGCCATGCAATGCGGACTCCCTGTTGTGAGGCAACAAAGATTTACTACACTTCAAAATAAAGTGCTATGTTCTAATGAGAACTTCAAAGAACAATCTTTAAAACAACACAAAGCCTGAGTACATTCCAATAGAAGAACAACTTGGCTGATTCCACACCCTCGTGGTCATCAAGCTGCTGATGGTGTGCATATCCACCAAAAGCCCAGTTGAAGGGAAAATAAAGATTGCAGCCATGCAATGCGAACTCCCTGATGTGAGGCAACAAAGATTAACTTCATTTCAAAATAAAGTGCTATGTTCTTATGAGTACTTCAGGGAACAATCTTTTAAACAACACAAAGCCTGAGTACATACCAATAGAAGAACAACTTGTCTGATTCCACACCGTCGTGATCATCAAGCTGCTGGTGGTGTGTCATATCCATCAAAAGCCCTGATGATTGGCAAATAAAGATTGCTGCCATGCAATGTGAACTATCTGCTGTGAGGCAACGAAGATTTACTTCATTTAAAAATAAAATGATGCTTTCTTATGTGAACTTCAAAGAACAATCTTTAAAAGACTCTAAAGCCTGAGTACATAACAATAGGAGAACAACTTGTCTGATTCCACACCGTCGTTGTTATCGAGCTGCTGATGGTGTGCATATCCACCAAAAGCCCAGTTGAAGGGAAAATAAAGATTGCAGCCATGCAATGCGAACTCCCTAATGTGAGGCAACAAAGATTTACTACATTTAAAAATAAAGTACTATGTTCTTCTAAAAACTTGAAGGAACAATCTTTATAACATCAAAAAGCCTGAGTACATAATAATAGAAGAACATGTCTGATTCCACACCGTCGTGGTTATCAAGCTGCTAGTAGTGTGTCATATCCATCAAAAGCATAGCTGATGGCAAATAAAGATTTTAGCCATGCAACGCAAACTCCCTGCTGTGAGGAAACTAAGATTTATGACATTTTAAAATAAAATACTACGTTCTTATATGATCTTCAACGAACAATCTTAGAAATGCTTTAAAGCCTCAGTACTTACCAATAGAAAAAACTTGTCAGCAACCCCTCCTCCACCGCTCCACCATAGTGGTCATCAAGCTGCTAGTGGTGTGTCATATATACCAAAAACATTGTTCAAGGCAAATAAAGAGTGCAGCCATGATATGCGGACTCAGTGCTGTGAGGAAATAATGATTTTCTACATTTAAAATAAAAATACTGCAATGTTATATGAACTTGATGGAACAATTGTTAAAACACTTTAAACCTGAGTACATATCTATAGAAGAATAATTGGGCTGATTCCACACCCTCGTGGTAATCTAGCTGCTAGTGATATGCGATATCCACCAAAACCCAATTGATGGGCAAATAAAGATTGCAAGCATGCAATGCGATCTCCCTGCTGGGAGGAAACAAAGATTTACTACATGTAAAAATAGAATATTACATTCTAATATGAACTTCAAGGATCAATCTTAAAAACGCTTTAAAGTCTCGGTACATACAAATAGAAAAAATACTAGTTAGATTCTCCCTCTTCCACTTCCACCTTCGTGGTCATCAAGCTGCTTGTGGTGAGTCATATCTACCTAAAGAACAGTTAAAGGGAAAATAAAGATTGCAGCCATGCAATGCGAACACGCTGATGTGAGGCAACAAAGATTTACTACATTTAAAAATAAAGTACTATGTTCTTATAAGAACTTCAAGGAACAATCTTTAAAACAACAAAAAGCCTGAGTACATACCAATAGAAGAACATGTCTGATTCCACACTGTCGTGATCAACATGCTGCTGGTGGTGTGTCATATCTATCAAAAGCCCAGTTGATGTGCAAATAAAGATTGCAGCCATGCAATGCAGAATAGCTGATGTGAGGCAACAAAGATTTACTACATTTAAAAACAAAATACTACGTTCTTATATGAACTTCAAAGAACAATCTTTAAAACAACAAAAAGCCTGAGTACATACCATTAGAAGAACAAATTGTCTGATTCCACCAGTCGTGGTCATCGAGCTGCTGATGGTGTGCATATCCACTAAAAGCCCAGTTGAAGGGAAAATAAAGATTGCAGCAATGCAATGCAAACACCCTGATGTGAGGCAACAAAGATTTACTACATTTAAAAAAAAAGTACTATGTTCTTACAAGAACTTCAAGGAACAAACTTTAAAACAACAAAAAGCCTGAGTACATACCAATAGAAGAACAACATGTCTGATTCCACACCGTCGTGGTCATCAAGCTGCTGGCGGTGTGTCATATCCATTAAAAGCCAGGTGATATGCAAATAAAGATTGCAGCCATGCAATGTGAACTCCCTGATGTGAGACAACAAAGATTTACTACATTTAAAAATAAATTACTATGTTCTTATAAGAACATCAAGGAACTATCTTTAAAAAAACAAAAAGCCTGAGTACATAGCAATAGAAGAACATGTCTGATTCCACACCGTCGGTGTCATCATGCTGTTGGTGGTGTGTCATATCCATTAAAAGCCCAGTTGATGTGCAAATAAAGATTGCAGCCATGCAATGCGGACTCCCTGATGTGAGGCAACAAAGATTTACTACATTTAAAAATAAAATACTACGTTCTTACATGAACTTCAAAGGAACAATCTTTAAAACACCAGAAAGCCTGATTACAAACCAATAGAAGAACATGTCTGATTCCACACTGACGTGGTCAACATGCTGCTGGTGGTGAGTCATATCTATCAAAAGCCCAGTTGATGTGCAAATAAAGATTGCAGCCATTTAATGTTGACACCCTGATGTGAGGCAAAAAGATTTACTACATTTAAAAACAAAATACTACGTTCTTATATGAACTTCATATAACAATCTTTAAAACACCAGAAAGCCTGACTACATACGAATAGAAGAACAACTTGCCTAATTCCACACCGTCGTGGTCATCATGCTGCTGGTGGTGTGTCATATCCATCAAATAAAGATTGCTGCCATGCAATGCAAAGTCTCTACTGTGAGGCATCGAAGATTTACTTCATTTAAAAATAAAATAATACTTCCTTATGTGAATTTCTAAGAAGAACCTTTAAAACACTATAAAGCCTGAGTACATTTCAATAGAAGAAAAACTTGTCTGATTCCAAACAGTCGTGTTCATCGAGCTGCTGATGGTGTGCATATCCACCAAAAGCAAAGTTGAAGGGAAAATAAAGACTGCAGCCATGCAATGCGAACTCCCTGATGTGAGGAAACAAAGATATACTACATTTAAAAATAAATTACCATATTCTTATAAGAACTTCTAGGAACAATATTTAAAACGACAAAAAGCCTGAGTACACACCAATAGAAGAACATATCTGATTCCACACCGTCGTGGTCAACATGCTGCTGGGGGTGTGTCATATCTATGAAAAGCTCAGTTGGTGTGCAAATAAAGATTGCAGCCATGCAATGCGAACTCCCTAATGTGAGGCAACAAAGATTTACTTCATTTCAAAATAAAGTGCTATGTTCTTATGAGTACTTCAGGGAACAATCTTCAAAACAACACAAAGCCTGAGTACATACCAATAGAAGAACAACTTGTCTGATTCCACACCGTCGTGATCATCAAGCTGCTGGTGGTGTGTCATATCCATCAAAAGCCCTGATGATTGGCAAATAAAGATTGCTGCCATGCAATGTGAACTATCTGCTGTGAGGCAACGAAGATTTACTTCATTTAAAAATAAAATAATGCTTTCTTATGTGAACTTCAAAGAACAATCTTTAAAAGACTATAAAGCCTGAGTACATACCAATAGGAGAACAACTTGTCTGATTTCACACCGTCGTTGTTATCGAGCTGCTGATGGTGTGCATATCCACCAAAAGCCCAGTTGAAGGGAAAATAAAGATTGCAGCCATGCAATGCAAACTCCCTAATGTGAGGCAACAAAGATTTACTACATTTAAAAACAAAATACTACGTTCTTATATGAACTTCAAGGAACAATCTTTAAAACACCAGAAAGCCTGAGTACATACCAATAGAAGAACAACTTGCATGATTCCACACCGTCGTGGTCATCCTGCTGCTGGTGGTGTGTCATATCCATCAAATAAAGATTGCAGCCATGCAATGCGAACTCTCTACTGTGAGGCATCGAAGTTTTACTTCATTTAAAAATAAAATAATACTTGCTTATGTGAATTTCAAAGAACAATCTTTAAAACACTATAAAGCCTGTGTACATACCAATAGAAGAAAAACTTGTCTGATTCCAAACCGTCGTGGTCATCGAGCTGATGATGGTGTGCATATCCACCAAAAGCCCAGTTGAACGGAATATAAAGATTGCAGCCATGCAATGCGAACTCCCTGATGTGAGGCAACAAAGATTTACTACATTTAAAAAGTAATCTACTATGTTCTTATAAGAACTTCAAGGAACAATCTTTAAAACAACAAAAAGCCTGAGTACATACCAATAGAAGAACAACTTGTCTGATTCCACACCGTCGTGGTCAACATGCTGCTGGTGGTGTGTCAAATGTATCAAAAGTCACGTTGATGTGCAAATAAAGATTGCAGCCATGCAATGCGGACTCCCTGATGTGAGGCAACAAAGATTTACTACATTTAAAAACAAAATATTACGTTCTTATATGAACTTCAAGGAACAATATTTAAAACACCAGAAAGCCTGAGTACATACCAATAGAAGAACAACTTGTCTGATTCCACACCGTCGTGGTCATCGAGCTGCTGGTGGTGTACATATCCACCAAAAGCCCAGTTGAAGGGAAAATAAAGATTGCAGCTATGCAATGCGAACTCCATGATGTGAGGCAACAAAGGTATACTACATTTAAAAATAAGGTAGTATGTTCTTATAAGAACTTCAAGGAACAATCTTTAAAACAACAAAAAGCCTGAGTACATACCAATAGAAGAAAATGTCTGATTCCACACCGTCGTGGTCAACATGCTGCTGGAGGTGTGTCATATCTATCAAAAGCCCAGTTGATGTGCAAATAAAGATTGCAGCCATGCAAAGCGGTCTCCCTGATGTGAGGCAACAAAGATTTACAACATTTAAAAACAAAATACTACGTTCTTATATGAACTTCAAGAAACACTCTTTAAAACACCAGAAAGCCTTAGTACATACCAATAGACTAACAACTTGTCTGATTCCACCCGTCGTGGTCATCGAGCTGCTGATGGTGTGCATATCCACTAAAAGCCCAGTTGAAGGGAAAATAAAGATTGCAGCAATGCAATGCAGACTCCCTGATGTGAGGCAACAAAGATTTACTACATTTAAAAACAAAATATTACGTTCTTATATGAACTTCAAGGAACAATATTTAAAACACCAGAAAGCCTGAGTACATACCAATAGAAGAACACCTTGTCTGATTCCACACCGTCGTGGTCATCAAGCTGCTGATGGTGTGTCATATCCATTAGAAGCCCAGTTGATGTGCAAATAAAGATTGCAGCCATGCAATGCAAACTACCTGATGTGAGTCAACAAAGATTTGCTTCATTTAAAAATAAAATAATACTTTCTAATGTTAGCTTCAAAGAACAATCTTTAAAACACTATAAAGCCTGAGTACATACCAATAGAAGAACAACTTGTCTGGTTCCACACCGTCGTGGTCATCATGCTGCTGGTGGTGTGTCATATCCATCAAAAGCGCAGTTGATGGAGAAAAAAAGATTGCAGCCATTCAATGCGAACTCTCTACTGTGAGGCATCGAAGATTTACTTCATTTAAAAAGAAAATAATACTTTCTTACGTGAACTTCAAAGAACAATCTTTAAAACACTATAAAGCCTGAGTACATACTTATAGAAGAACAACTTGTCTGATTCCACACCGTCGTGGTCATTGAGCTGCTGATGGTGTACATATCCGCCAAAAGCCCAGTTGAAGGGAAAATAAAGATTGCTGCTATGCAATGCGAACTCCCTGATATGAGGCAACAAAGGTATACTACATTTAAAAATAAAGTACTATGTTCTTATAAGAACTTCAAGGAACAATCTTTAAAACAACAAAAAGCCTGAGTACATACCAATAGAAGAAAATGTCTGATTCCACACCGTCGTGGTCAACATGCTGCTGGAGGTGTGTCATATCTATCAAAAGCCCAGTTGATGTGCAAATAAAGACTGCAGCCATGTAAGGCGGACTCCCTGATGTGAGGCAACAAAGATTTACTACATTTAAAAACAAAATACAACGTTCTTATATGAACTTCAAGAAACACTCTTTAAAACAACAGAAAGCCTGAGTACATGCCAATAGAAGAACAACTTGTCTGATTCCACCCGTCGTGGTCATCGAGGTGCTGATGGTGTGCATATCTACCAAAAGCCCAATTGCAGGGAAAATAAAGATTGCAGCAATGCAATGCAAACTCCCTGATGTGAGGCAACAAAGATTTACTACATTTAAAAAAAAAGTGCTATGTTCTTATAAGAACTTCAAGGAACAAACTTTAAAACAACAAAAAGCCTGAGTACATACCAATAGAAGAACATGTCTGATTCCACACCGTCGTGGTCATCAAACTGGTGGCGGTGTCTCATTTCCATCTAAAGCCCAGTTGATATGCAAATAAAGATTGCAGCCATGCAATGTGAACTCCCTGATGTGAGACAACAAAGATTTACTACATTTAAACATAAAACACTATGTTCTTATAAGAACATCAAGGATCAATCTTTAAAACAACGAAAAGCCTGAGTACATACCAATAGAAGAACATGTCTGATTCCACACCATCGGTGTCATCATGCTACTGGTGGTGTGCCATATCAATTAAAGCCCCAGTTGATGTGCAAATAAAGATTGCAGCCATGCAATGAGGACTCCCTGGTGTGAGGCAACAAAGATTTACTACATTTACAAATAAAATACTACGTTCTTATATGAACTTCAAGGGACAATCTTTAAAACACCAGAAAGGATGAGTACATACCAATAGAAGAACAACTTGTCTGATTCCACACCGTCGTGGTCATCAAGCTGCTGGTGGTGTGTCATATCCATCACAAGCCCAATTGATGTGCAAATAAAGATTGCAGCCATGCAATGTTGACTCCCTGATGTGAGGCAACAGAGATTTACTACATTTAAAAACAAAATACTACGTTCTTATATGAACTTCAAGGAACAATCTTTAAAACAACGAGTACATACCAATAGAAGAACAACTTGCCCGATTCCACACAGTCGTGGTCATCATGCTGCTGGTGGTGTGTCATATCCATCAAATAAAGATTGCAGCCATGCAATGCGAACACGCTGATGTGAGGCAACAAAGATTTACTACATTTAAAAATAAAGTAATATGTTCTTATAAGAACTTCAAGGAACAATCTTTAAAACAACAAAAAGCCTGAGTACATACCAATAGAAGAACAACTTGTCTGATTCCACACCGTCGTGGTCAACATGCTGCTGGTGGTGTGTCAAATGTATCAAAAGTCACGTTGATGTGCAAATAAAGATTGCAGCCATGCAATGCGGACTCCCTGATGTGAGGCAACAAAGATTTACTACATTTAAAAACAAAATACTACGTTCTTATATGAACTTCAAAGAACAATCTTTAAAACAACAAAAAGCCTGAGTACATACCAATAGAAGAACAAATTGTCTGATTCCACCAGTCGTGGTCATCGAGCTGCTGATGGTGTGCATATCCACCAAAAGCCCAGTTGAAGGGAAAATAAAGATTGCAGCAATGCAATGCGAACTCCCTGATGTGAGGCAACAAAGATTTACTACATTTAAAAATAAATTACTATGTTCTTATAAGAACTTCAAGGAACAAACTTTAAAACAACAAAAAGCCTGAGTACATACCAATAGAAGAACAACTTGTCTGATTCCACACCGTCATGGTCATCATGCTGCTGGTGGTGTGTCATAACCATCAAAAGCCCAGTTGATGGACAAAAAAAGAATGCAGCCATTCAATGCGAACTCTCTACTGTGAGGCATCGAAGATTTACTTCATTTAAAAAGAAAATAATACTTTCCTATGTGAACTTCAAAGAACAATCTTTAAAACACTATAAAGCCTGAGTACATACCAATAGAAGAACAACTTGTCTGATTCCACACCGTCGTGGTCATCGAGCTGCTGGTGGTGTACATATCCACCAAAAGCCCAGTTGAAGGGAAAATAAAGATTGCAGCTATGCAATGCGAACTCCATGATGTGAGGCAACAAAGGTATACTACATTTAAAAATAAGGTACTATGTTCTTATAAGAACTTCAAGGAACAATCTTTAAAACAACAAAAAGCCTGAGTACATACCAATAGAAGAAAATGTCTGATTCCACACCGTCGTGGTCAACATGCTGCTGGAGGTGTGTCATATCTATCAAAAGCCCAGTTGATGTGCAAATAAAGATTGCAGCCATGCAAAGCGGACTCCCTGATGTGAGTTAACAAAGATTTACTACATTTAAAAACAAAATACTACGTTCTTATATGAACTTCAAGAAACACTCTTTAAAACATCAGAAAGCCTGAGTACATACCAATAGAATAACAACTTGTCTGATTCCACCCGTCGTGGTCATCGAGCTGCTGATGGTGTGCATATCCACTAAAAGCCCAGTTTAAGGGAAAATAAAGATTGCAGCAATGCAATGCAAACACCCTGATGTGAGGCAACAAAAATTTACTACATTTAAAAAAAAAAAGTACTATGTTCTTACAAGAACTTCAAGGAACAAACTTTAAAACAACAAAAAGCCTGAGTACATACCAATAGAAGAACAACATGTCTGATTCCACACCGTCGTGGTCATCATGCTGCTGGTGGTGTGTCTTATCCATCAAAAGCCCAGTTGATGGACAAAAAAAGATTCCAGCCATTCAATGCGAACTCTCTACTGTGAGGCATCGAAGATTTACTTCATTTAAAAAGAAAATAATACTTTCCTATGTGAACTTCAAAGAACAATCTTTAAAACACTATAAAGCCTGAGTACATACCAATAGAAGAACAACTTGTCTGATTCCACACCGTCGTGGTCATCGAGCTGCTGGTGGTGTACATATCCACCAAAAGCCCAGTTGAAGGGAAAATAAAGATTGCAGCTATGCAATGCGAACTCCATGATGTGAGGCAACAAAGATTTACTACATTTAAAAATAAATTACTATGTTCTTATAAGAACATCAAGGAACAATCTTTAAAACAACAAAAAGCCTGAGTACATAATAATAGAAGAACATGTCTGATTCCACACCGTCGTGGTCATCAAGCTGCTAGTAGTGTGTCATATCCATCAAAAGCATAGCTGATGGCAAATAAAGATTGTAGCCATGCAACGCAAACTCCCTGCTGTGAGGAAACTAAGATTTATGACATTTTAAAATAAAATACTACGTTCTTATATGATCTTCAACGAACAATCTTAGAAATGCTTTAAAGCCTCAGTACATACCAATGGAAAAAACTTGTAAGCTACCCTCCTCCACTGCTCTACCTTAGTGGTCATAAAGCTGCTAGTGGTGTGTCATATATACCAAAAACATAGTTTAAGGCAAATAAAGAGTGCAGCCATGATATGCGGACTCAGTGCTGTGAGGAAATAATGATTTTCTACATTTAAAATAAAAATACTACAATGTTATATGAACTTCATGGAACAATTGTTAAAACACTTTAAACCTGAGTACATATCTATAGAAGAAAAATTTGCCTGATTCCACACCCTCGTGGTAATCTAGCAGCTAGTGATATGCGATATCCACCAAAACCCAATTGATGGGCAAATAAAGATTGCAAGCATGCAATGCGATCTCCCTGCTGGGAGGAAACAAACATTTACTACATGTAAAAACAAAATACTACGTTCTTATATGAACTTCAAAGAACAATCTTTAAAACAACAAAAAGCCTGAGTACATACCAATAGAAGTACAAATTGTCTGATTCCACCAGTCGTGGTCATCATGCTGCTGGTGGTGTGTCATATCCATCAAAAGCCCAGTTGATGGACAAAAAAAGATTGCAGCCATTCAATGCGAACTCTCTACTGTGCGGCATCGAAGATTTACTTCATTTAAAAAGAAAATAATACTTTCCTATGTGAACTTCAAAGAACAATCTTTAAAACACTATAAAGCCTGAGTACATACCAATAGAAGAACAACTTGTCTGATTCCACAACGCCGTGGTCAACATGCTGCTGGTGGTGTGTCATATGTATCAAAAGTCTCGTTGATGTGCAAATAAAGATTGCAGCCATGCAATGCGGACTCCCTGATGTGAGGCAACAAAGATTTACTACATTTAAAAACAAAATACTACATTCTTATATGAACTTCAAGGAACAATATTTAAAACACCAGAAAGCCTGAGTACATACCAATAGAAGAACAACTTGTCTGATTCCACACCATCGTGGTCATCATGCTGCTGGTGGTGTGTCATATCCATCAAAAGCCCAGTTGATGGACAAAAAAAGATTCCAGCAATTCAATGCGAACTCTCTACTGTGAGGCATCGAAGATTTACTTCATTTAAAAAGAAAATAATACTTTCTTATGTGAATTTCAAATAACAATCTTTAAAACACTATCAAGCCTGAGTACATACTTATAGAAGAACAACTTGTCTGATTCCACACCGTCGTGGTCATTGAGCTGCTGATGGTGTACATATCCACCAAAAGCCCAGTTGAAGGGAAAATAAAGATTGCTGCTATGCAATGCGAACTCCCTGATGTGAGGCAACAAAGGTATACTACATTTAAAAATAAAGTACTATGTTCTTATAAGAACTTCAAGGAACAATCTTTAAAACAACAAAAAGCGTGAGTACATACCAATAGAAGAAAATGTCTGATTCCACACCGTCGTGGTCAACATGCTGCTGGAGGTGTGTCATATCTATCAAAAGCCCAGTTGATGTGCAAATAAAGATTGCAGCCATATAATGATGACACCCTGATGTGAGGCAACAAAGATTTGCTACATTTAAAAACAAAATACTACGTTCTTATATGAACTTCAAGGAACAATCTTTAAAACACCAGAAAGCCTGAGTACATGCCAATAGAAGAACAACTTGTCTGATTCCACCCGTCGTGGTCATCGAGGTGCTGATGGTGTGCATATCTTCCAAAAGCCCAGTTGCAGGGAAAATAAAAATTGCAGCAATGCAATGCAAACTCCCTGATGTGAGGCAACAAAGATTTACTACATTTACAAATAAAATACTACGTTCTTATATGAACTTCAAGGGACAATCTTTAAAACACCAGAAAGGATGAGTACATACCAATAGAAGAACAACTTGTCTGATTCCACACCGTCGTGGTCATCAAGCTGCTGGTGGTGTGTCATATCCATCACAAGCCCAGTTGATGTGCAAATAAAGATTGCAGCCATGCAATGCGAACTCTCTACTGTGAGGTATCGAAGATTTACTTCATTTAAAAATAAAAAAATACTTTCTTATGTGAATTTCAAAGAACAATCTTTAAAACACTATAAAGCCTGAGATACATACCAATAGAAGAAAAACTTGTCTGATTCCAAACCGTCGTGGTCATCGAGCTGCTGATGGTGTGCATATCCACCAAAAGCCCAGTTGAAGGGAAAATAAAGATTGCAGCCATGCAATGCGAACTACCTGATGTGAGGCAACAAAGATTTACTACATTTAATATGTAATGTACTATGTTCTTATAAGAACTTCAAGGAACAATCTTTAAAACAACAAAAAGCCTGAGTACATACCAATAGGAGAACAACTTGTCTGATTCCACACCGTCGTGGTCAACATGCTGCTGGTGGTGTCTCATATGTATCAAAAGTCCCGTTGATGTGCAAATAAAGATTGCAGCCATGCAATGCGGACTCCCTGATGTGAGGCAACAAAGATTTACTACATTTAAACATTATTTGCACATCAACTGGGCTTTCGATGGATATGACACACCACCAGCAGCTTGATGACCACAACGGTGTGGCATCAGCCAAGTTGTACTTCTATTGGTATTTACTCAGGCTTTATAGTGTTTTAAAGATTGTTTTTTGAAGTTCACATAAGAAGGTATCATTTTATTTTTAAATGAAGTAAATCTTCATTGCCTTACAGCAGATAGTTAGCATTGCATGGCTGCAATCTTTATTTGCAAATCAACAGGGCTTTTGATGGATATGACACAGGACCAGCAGCTAGATGACCACAACAGTGTGGAATCAGACAAGTTGTTCTTCTATTGCTATGTACTCTGGCTTTATAGTGTTTTAAGGATTGTTCTTTGAAGTTCACATAAGAAAGTATTATTTTATTTTTAAATGAAGTAAGGAGTTTGCATTGCATAGCTGCAATCATTATTTCGCCATCAACTGGGCTTTTCATTGATAAGACACACCACCAGCAGCTTGATGACCACGGCGGTGTGGAATCAGACAAGTTGTTCTTCTGTTGGTATGTACTCAGGCTTTTTGTTGTTATAAAGATTGTTCTTTAAAGTTTTTATAAGAACATAGTACTGTATTTATAAATGTAGTAAATCTTTGTTGTCTCACATCAGGGAGTTCGCATTGCATGGCTGCAATCTTTATATTCCCTTCAACTGGTCTTTTGGTGGATGTGCACACCATGAGCAACTCGATGACCACGACGGTGTGGAATCAGACGAGTTGTTCTTCTAGTGGTATGTACTCAGACTTTTTGTTGTTTTAAATATTGTTCCTTGATGTTCACATAAGAAAGTATTATTTTATTTTTAAATGATGTAAATCTTCATTGCCTCACAGCAGTTAATTCGCATTGCATGGCTGCAATCTTTATTTGCCCATCAACAGTGCTTTTGATGGATATGACACACCACCAGCAGCTTGATGACCACGACGGGGTGGAATCAGACAAGTTGTTCTTCTATTGGTATGTACTCAGGCTTTATAGTGTTTTAAAGATTGTTCTTTGACGTTCACATAAGAATGTATTATTTTATTTTGAAATGAAGTAAGGAGTTTGCATTGCATGGCTGCAATCTTTATTTGCCCATCAACTGAGCTTTAGATGGATAAGACACACCACCAGCAGCTTGATGACCACGACAGTGTGGAATCAGACAAGATGTGCCTCTATTGGTTTGTACTCAGGCTTTTTGTTGTTATAAAGATTGTTCTTTAAAGTTTTTATAAGAACATAGTACTTTATTTTTAAATGTAGTAAATCTCTGTTGCCTCACATCAGGGAGATCGCATTGCATGGCTGCAATGTTTATTTGCACATCAACAGGGTTTTTGATGGATATGACACACCACCAGCAGCTTGATGACCACGACGGTGTCGAATCAGACAAGTTGTTCTTCTATTGATATGTACTCAGGCTTTTTGTTGTTTTAAAGATTGTTCCTTCAACTTTTTATAAGAACATAGTACTTTATTTTTAATGTAGTAAATCATTGTTGCCTCACATTAGGGGGTTCGCATTGAATGGCTGCATTCTTTTTCTTCCCTTCAACTGGGCATTTGGTGTATATGCACACCATCAACAGCTCGATGACCACGACGGTGTGGAATCAGACAAGTTGTTCTTCTATTGGTATGTACTCAGGCTTTCTGGTGTTTTAAAGATTGTTCCTTGAAGTTCATATAAGAACGTAGCATTTTGTTTTTAAGTGTAGTAAATCTTTGTTGCCTCACACCAGGGAGTCTGCATTGCATGGCTGCAAACATTATTTGCACATCAACTGGGCTTTCGATGGATATGACACACCACCAGCAGCTTGATGACCACAACGGTGTGGCATGAGCCAAGTTGTTCTTCTATTGGTATTTACTCAGGCTTTATAGTGTTTTAAAGATTGTTTTTTGAAGTTCACATAAGAAGGTATCATTTTATTTTTAAATGAAGTAAATCTTCATTGCCTTACAGCAGATAGTTCGCATTGCATGGCTGCAATCTTTATTTGCAAATCAACAGGGCTTTTGATGGATATGACACAGGACCAGCAGCTTGATGACCACAACAGTGTGGAATCAGACAAGTTGTTCTTCTATTGCTATGTACTCAGGCTTTATAGTGTTTTAAGGATTGTTCTTTGAAGTTCACATAAGAAAGTATTATTTTATTTTTAAATGAAGTAAGGAATTTGCATTGCATAGCTGCAATCATTATTTCGCCATCAACTGGGCTTTTCATTGATAAGACATACCACCAGCAGCTTGATGACCACGGCGGTGTGGAATCAGACAAGTTGTTCTTCTGTTGGTATGTACTCAGGCTTTTTGTTGTTATAAAGATTGTTCTTTAAAGTTTTTATAAGAACATAGTACTGTATTTATAAATGTAGTAAATCTTTGTTGTCTCACATCAGGGAGTTCGCATTGCATGGCTGCAATCTTTATATTCCCTTCAACTGGTCTTTTGGTGGATGTGCACACCATGAGCAACTCGATGACCACGACGGTGTGGTATCAGACAAGTTGTTCTTCTAGTGGTATGTACTCAGACTTTTTGTTGTTTTAAATATTGTTCCTTGATCTTCACATAAGAAAGTATTATTTTATTTTTAAATGATGTAAATCTTCATTGCCTCACAGCAGTTAATTCGCATTGCATGGCTGCAATCTTTATTTGCCCATCAACAGGGCTTTGATGGATATGACACACCACCAGCAGCTTGATGACCACGACGGGGTGGAATCAGACACGTTGTTCTTCTATTGGTATGTACTCAGGCTTTATAGTGTTTTAAAGACTGTTTTTTGAAGTTCACATAAGAAAGTATTATTTTATTTTTAAATGAAGTAAATCTTCGTTGCCTTACAGCAGATAGTTCGCGTTGCATGGCTGCAATATTTATTTGCCCATCAACAGGGCTTTTGATGGATATAACACAGGACCAGCAGCTTGATGACCATGACAGTGTGGAATCAGACAAGTTGTTCTTCTAATGCTATGTACTCAGGCATTATAGTGTTTTAAAGATTGTTCTTTGACGTTCACATAAGAATTTATTATTTTATTTTGAAATGAAGTAAGGAGTTTGCATTGCATGGCTGCAATCTTTATTTGCCCATCAACTGAGCTTTTGATGGATAAGACACACCACCAGCAGCTTGATGACCACGACGGTGTGGAATCAGACAAGTTGTTCTTCTATTGATATGTACTCAGGCTTTTTGTTGTTTTAAAGATTGTTCTTTCAACTTTTTATAAGAACATAGTACTTTATTTTTAATGTAGTAAATCTTTGTTGCCTCACGTTAGGGAGTTCGCATTGAACGGCTGCAATCTTTTTCTTCCCTTCAACTGGGCATTTGGTGGATATGACACCATCAACAGCTCGATGTCCACGACGGTGTGGAATCAGACAAGTTGTTCTTCTATTGGTATGTACTCAGGCTTTCTGGTGTTTTAAAGATTGTTCCTCGAAGTTTATATAAGAACGTGGTATTTTGTTTTTAAAAGTAGTATATCATTGTTGCCTCACATCAGGGAGTCCGCATTGCATGACTGCCATCTTTATTTGCACGTCAACTGGGCTTTTGATGGATATGACACACCACCAGCAGCTTGATGACCACGACAGTGTGGAATCAGACAAGATGTTCTTCTATTGGTATGTACTCAGGCTTTTTGTTGTTATAAAGATTGTTCTTTAAAGTTTTTATAAGAACATAGTAATTTATTTTTAAATGTAGTAAATCTTTGTTGCCTCACATTAGGGAGATCGCATTGCATGGCTGCAATGTTTATTTGCACATCAACAGGGCTTTTGATGGATATGACACACCACCAGCAGCTTGATGACCACGACGGTGTGGAATCAGACAAGTTGTTCTTCTATTGGTATGTACTCAGGCTTTTTGTTTTTTTAAAGATTGTTCCTTGAAGTTCTTATAAAAACATAGTACTTTATTTTTAAATGTAGTAAATCTTTGTTGTCCCACATCAGGGAGTTCACATTGCATGGCTGCAATCTTTATTTGCCCATCAACTGAGCTTTTGGTGGATAAGACACACCACCAGCAGCTTGATGACCACGACGGTGTGGAGTCAGACAAGTTGTTCTTCTATTGGTATGTACTCAGGCTTTTTGTTGTTTTAAAGATTGTTCCTTCAACTTTTTATAAGAACATAGTACTTTATTTTTAATGTAGTAAATCTTTGTTGCCTCACATTAGGGAGTTCGCATTGCATGGCTACAATCTTTATTTTCCCTTCAACTGGGCTTCTGGTGGATATGCACACCATCAGCAACTCGATGACCACGACGGTGCGGAATCAGACAAGTTGTTCTCCTATTGGTATGTACTCAGCTTTATAGTGTTTTAAAGATTGTTCTTTGAAGTTCACATAAGAAAGTATTAATTTATCTTTAAATGAAGTAAATCTTCGTTGCCTCACAGCAGATATTTCGCATTGCATGGCTGCAATCTTTATTTGCCCATCAACAGGGCTTTTGATGGATATGATACACCACCAGCAGCTTGATGACCACGACGGTGTGGAATCAGACAAGTTGTTCTTCTAGTAGTATGTACTCAGGCTTTTTGTTGTTTTAAAGATTGTTCCTTGATGTTTACATAAGAATGTATTATTTTATTTTTAAATGATGTAAATCTTCGTTGGCTTACAGCAGATAGTTCGCGTTGCATGGCTGCAATATTTATTTGCCCATCAACAGGGCTTTTGATGCATATGACACAGGAACAGCAGCTTGATGACCACGACAGTGTGGAATCAGACAAGTTGTTCTTCTATTGCTATGTACTCAGGCTTTATAGTGTTTTAAGGATTGTTCTTTGAAGTTCACATAAGAAAGTATTATTTTATTTTTAAATGAAGTAAGGAGTTTGCATTGCATAGCTGCAATCTTTATTTGCCCATCAACTGGGCTTTTGATGGATAAGCCACACCACCAGCAGCTTGATGACCACGACGGTGTGGAATCAGACAAGTTGTTCTTCTGTTGGTATGTACTCAGGCTTTTTGTTGTTATAAAGATTGTTTTTTAAAGTTTTTATAAGAACATAGTACTTTATTTTTAAATGTAGTAAATATTTGTTGCCTCACATCAGGGAGTTCGCATTGCATGGCTGCAATCTTTTTTTGCACATCAACAGGGCTTTTGATGGATATGACACACCACCAGCAGCTTGATGACCACGACGGTGTGGAATCAGACAAGTTGTTCTTCTATTGGTATGTACTCCGGCTTTCTGGTGTTTTAAAGATTGTTCCTTGAAGTTCATATATGAACGTAGCATTTTGTTTTTAAGTGTAGTAAATCTTTGTTGCCTCACACCAGGGAGTCTGCATTGCATGGCTGCAAACATTATTTGCACATCAACTGGGCTTTCGATGGATATGACACACCACCAGCAGCTTGATGACCACAACGGTGTGGCATCAGCCAAGTTGTTCTTCTATTGGTATTTACTCAGGCTTTATAGTGTTTTAAAGATTGTTTTTTGAAGTTCACATAAGAAGGTATCATTTTATTTTTAAATGAAGTAAATCTTCATTGCCTTACAGCAGATAGTTCGCATTGCATGGCTGCAATCTTTACTTGCAAATCAACAGGTCTTTTGATGGATATGACACAGGACCAGCAGCTTGATGACCACGAAGGTTTGGAATCAGACAAGTTGTTCTTCTATTGCTATGTACTCAGGCTTTATAGTGTTTTAAGGATTGTTCTTTGAACTTCACATAAGAAAGTATTATTTTATTTTTAAATGAAGTAAGGAGTTTGCATTGCATAGCTGCAATCATTATTTCGCCATCAACTGGGCTTTTCTTTAATAAGACACACCACCAGCAGCTTGATGACCACGACGGTGTGGAATCAGACAAGTTGTTCTTCTGTTGGTATTTACTCAGGCTTTATAGTGTTTTAAAGATTGTTCTTTAAAGTTTTTATAAGAACATAGTACTGTATTTATAAATGTAGTAAATCTTTGTTGTCTCACATCAGGGAGTTCGCATTGCATGGCTGCAATCTTTATATTCCCTTCAACTGGTCTTTTGGTGGATGTGCACACCATGAGCAACTCGATGACCACGACGGTGTGGAATCAGACAAGTTGTTCTTCTAGTGGTATGTACTCAGACTTTTTGTTGTTTTAAATATTGTTCCTTGATGTTCACATAAGAAAGTATTATTTTATTTTTAAATGATGTAAATCTTCATTGCCTCACAGCAGTTAATTCGCATTGCATGGCTGCAATCTTTATTTGCCCATCAACAGGGCTTTTGATGGATATGACACACCACCAACAGCTTGATGACCATGACGGGTTGGAATCAGACAAGTTGTTCTTCTATTGGTATGTACTCAGGCTTTATAGTGTTTTAAAGACTGTTTTTTGAAGTTCACATAAGAAAGTATTATTTTATTTTTAAATGAAGTAAATCTTCGTTGCCTTACAGCAGATAGTTCGCGTTGCATGGCTGCGATATTTATTTGCCCATCAACAGGGCTTTTGATGGATATAACACAGGACCAGCAGCTTGATGACCACGACAGTGTCGATTCAGACAAGTTGTTCTTCTATTGCAACGTACTCAGGCTTTATAGTGTTTTAAAGATTGTTCTTTGACGTTCACATAAGAATGTATTATTTTATTTTGAAATGAAGTAAGGAGTTTGCATTGCATGGCTGCAATCTTTATTTGCCCATCAACTGAGCTTTTGATGGATAAGACACACCACCAGCAGCTTGATGACCACGACAGTGTGGAATCAGACAAGAAGTTCTTCTATTTTTATGTACTCAGGCTTTTTGTTGTTATAAAGATTGTTCTTTAAAGTTTTTATAAGAACATAGTACTTTATTTTTAAATGTAGTAAATCTTTGTTGCCTCACATCAGGGAGATCGCATTGCATGGCTGCAATGTTTATTTGCACATCAACAGGGCTTTTGATGGATATGACACACCACCGGCAGCTTGATGACCACGACGGTGTGGAATCAGACAAGTTTTTCTTCTATTGGTATGTACTCAGGCTTTTTGTTGTTTTAAAGATTGATCCTTGAAGTTCTTATATGAACATAGTACTTTATTTTTAAATGTAGTAAACCTTTGTTGCCTCACATCAGGGAGTTCGCATTGAACGGCTGCAATCTTTTTCTTCCCTTCAACTGGGCATTTGGTGGATATGCACACCATCAACAGCTCGATGACCACGACGGTGTGGAATCAGACAAGTTGTTCTTCTATTGGTTTGTACTCAGGCTTTCTGGTGTTTTAAAGATTGTGCCTTGAAGTTCATATAAGAACGTAGTATTTTGTTTTTAAAAGTAGTATATCATTGTTGCCTCACATCAGGGAGTCCACATTGCATGACTGCCATCTTTATTTGCACGTCAACTGGGCTTTTGATGGATATGACACACCACCAGCAGCTTGATGACCACGACGGTGTGGAATCAGACAAGTTGTTCTTCTATTGGTATGTACTCAGGCTTTATAGTGTTTTAAAGAGTTTTTTTGAAGTTCACATAAGAAAGTATTATTTTATTTTTAAATGAAGTAAATCTTCATTGCCTTACAGCAGATAGTTCGCATTGCATGGCTGCAATCTTTGTTTGCCCATCAACAGGGCTTTTGATGGATATGACACACCACCAGCAGCTTGATGATCACGACGGTGTGGAATCAGACAAGTTGTTCTTCTATTGGTATGTACTCAGGCTTTATAGTGATTTAAAAATTGTTTTTTGAAGTTCACATAAGAAAGTATTATTTTATTTTTAAATGAAGTAAATCTTCGTTGCCTTACAGCAGATAGTTCGCGTTGCATGGCTGCAATATTTATTTGCCCATGAACAGGGCTTTTGATGGATATAACACATGACCAGCAGCTTGATGACCACGACAGTGTCTAATCAGACAAGTTGTTCTTCTATTCATATGTACTCAGGTTTTATAGCGTTTTAAAGATTGTTTTTTGAAGTTCACATTAGAAAGAATTATTTTATTTTTAAATGAAGTAAATCTTCGTTGCCTTACAGCAGATAGTCCGCATTGCATGGCTGCAATCTTTATTTGCCCATTAACAGGGCTTTTGATGGATATGACACACCACCAGCAGCTTGATGACCACGACGGTGTGGAATCAGACAAGTTGTTCTTATAGTTTTATGTACTCAGGCTTTTTGTTGTTTTAAAGGTTGTTCCTTGATGTTCACATAAGAAAGTATTATTTTATTTTTAAATGATGTAAATCTTCGTTGCCTCACAGCAGTTAGTTCGCATTGCATATCTGCAATCTTTATTTGCCCATCAACAGGGCTTTTGATGGATATGACACACCACCTGCAGCTTGATGACCACGACGGTGTGGAATCAGACAAGTTGGTCTCCTATTGGTATGTACTCATGCTTTCTGGTGTTTTAAAGATTGTTCATTGAAGTTCATATAAGAACGTAGTATTTTGTTTTTAAATGTAGTAAATCTTTGTTGCGTCACACCAAGGAGTCTGCATTGCATGGCTGCAATCTTTATTTGCACATCAACAGGGATTTTGACGGATATGACACACCAGCAGCAGCTCGATGACCATGACGGTGTGGAATCAGACAAGTTGTTCTCCGATTGGTATGTACTCAGGCTTTTTGTTGTTATAAAGATTGTTCTTTAAAGTTTTTATGAGAACATAGTACTTTATTTTTAAATGTAGTAAATCTTTGTTGCCTCACATCAGGGAATTCGCATTGCACGGCTGCAATCTTTTTCTTCCCTTCAACTGGGCATTTGATCGATATGCACACCATCAGCAGCTCGATGACCACGACGGTGTGGAATCAGACAAGTTGTTCTTCTATTGGTATGTACTCAGGATTTCTGGTGTTTTAAAGATTGTTCCTTGAAGTTCATATAAGAACGTAGTATTTTGTTTTTAATAGTAGTATATCATTGTTGCCTCACATCAGGGAGTCCGCCTTGCATGACTGCAATCTTTATTTGCACATCAACTGGGCTTTTGATGGATATGACACACCACCAGTAGCTTGATGACCACGACGGTGTGGAATCAGACAAGTTGTTCTTCTATTGGTATGTACTTAGGCTTTATGTTCTTTTAAAGATTGTTCCTTGAAGTTCTTATAAGAACATAGTACCTTATTTTTAAATGTAGTAAATCTTTGTTGTCTCACATCAGGGAGTTCGCATTGCATGGGTGCAATCTTTATTTGCACATCAACTGGGCTTTTGATGGACATGACCAGCAGCTTGATGCCCACGACGGTGTGGAATCAGACAAGTTGTTCTTCTATTGGTATGTACTCAGGCCTTCTGGTGTTTTAAAAATTGTTACTTGAAGTTCATAAAAGAACGTAGTATTTTGTTTTTAAATGTAGTAAATCCTTGTTGCCTCACATCAGGGAGTCCGCATTGCATGGCTGCAAACTTTATTTGCACATCAACTGGGCTTTTGATGGATATGACCAGCAGCTTGATGACCACGATGGTGTGGAATCAGACAAGTTGTTCTTCTGTTGGTATGTACTCAGGCTTTATAGTGTTTTCTAGATTGTTCTTTGAAGGTCACATAAGAAAGTATTATTTTATTTTTAAATAAAGTAAATCTTCGTTGCCTCGCAGCAGATAGTTCGCATTGCATGGCTGCAATCTTTATTTGCCCATCAACAGGGGTTTTGATGGATATGACACACCACCATCAACTTTATGACCACGACGGTGTGGAATCAGACAGGTTATTCTTCTATTGGTATGTACTCAGTCGTTATAGTGTTTTAAAGATTGTTCTTTGAAGGTCACATAAGAAAGTATTATTTTATTTTGAAATGAAGTAAATCTTTGTTGCCTCACAGCAGATAATTCGCATAACATGGCTGCAATCTTTATTTGCCCATCAACAGGGCTTTTGATGGATATGACACACCACCAGCAGCTTGATGAACACGAAGGTGTGGAAACAAATATGTTGTTCTTCTATTGGTATGTACTCTGGCTTTATAGTGTTTAAAGATTGTTCTATGAAGTTCACATAAGAAAGTATTATTCTATTTTTAAATGAAGTAAATCTTCGTTGCCTCACAGCAGATAGTTCGCATTGCATGGCTGCATTTTTTATTTGCTCATCAAAAGGGCTTTTGATGTATATGACACACCACCAGCAGCTTGATGACCACGACTGTGTGGAAACAGACAAGTTGTTCTTCTACTGGTATGTACTCAGGCTTTTTGTTGTTTTAACGATTGTTTCTTGAAGTTATTATAAGAACATAGTACTTTATTTTTAATTGTAATTAATCTTTGTTGCCTCACATCAGGGAGTTCGCGTTGCATGTCTGGAATCTTTATTTTGCCTACAACTGGGCTTTTGGTGGATATGCACACCATCAGCAACTCCATGACCACGACGGTGTGGAACAGACAAGTTGTTATTCTATTGGTATGTACTCAGGCTTTATAGTGATTTAAAGATTGTTCTTTGAAGTTCATATAAGAACGTAATATTTTGTTTTTAAATGTAGTAAATCTTTGTTGCCTCACAACAGGGAGTCCGCATTGCATGTCTGCAATCTTTATTTGCATATCAACTGGGCTTTCGTTGGATATGACAAACCACCAGCATCAAGATGACCACGACGGTATGCAATCAGACAAGTTGTTCTTCTATTGGTATGTACTCAGGCTTTATAGTGTTTTAAAGATTGTTCTTTGAATTTCACACAAGAAAGTATTATTTTATTATTAAATGAAGTAAATCTTGGTTGCCTCACAGCAGATAGTTCGCATTGCATGGCTGCAGTCTTTATTTGCCCATCAACAGGGCTTTTGATGGATATGACACACCACCAGCAGCTTGATGACCACGACGGTGTGGAATCAGACAAGTTGTTCTTCTATTGGTATGTACTCAGGCTTTTTGTTGTTTTAAAGATTGGTCCTTGATGTTCTTATAAGAACATAGTACTTTATTTTTAATTGTAGTGAATATTTGTTGCCTCACGTCAGCGAGTTCACATTGCATGGCTACAATCTTTATTTTCCCTTCAACTGGGCATTTGGTGGATATGCACACCATCAGCAACTCGATGAGCACGACGGTGTGGAATCAGACAAGTTGATCTTCTATTGGTATTTACTCAGGCTTTCTGGTGTTTTAAAGATTGTTCCTTGAAGTTCATATAAGAACGTAGTATTTTGTTTTTAAAAGTACTAAATCTCTGTTGCCTCACATCAGGGAGTCCGCATTGCACGACTGCAATCTTTATTTGCACATGAACTGGGCTTTTGATGGATATGACACACCACCAGCAGCTTGATGACCACGAAGTTGTGGAATCAGACAAGTTGTTCTTCTATTGGTATGTACTCAGGCTTTTTGTTGTTTTAAAGATTGTTCCTTGAAGTTCTTATAAGAACATAGTACTTTATTTTTAAATGTAGTAAATCTTTGTTGTCTCACATCAGGGAGTTCACATTGCATGGGTGCAATCTTTATTTGCATATCTACTCTGCTTTTGATGGATATGACACACCGCCAGCAGCTTCATGACCACGACGGTGTGGAATCAGACAAGTTGTTCTTCTATTGGTATGTACTCATGCTTTTTGTTGTTTTAAAGATTGTTCTTTGAAGTTCACATAAGAAAATATTATTTTATTTTTAAATGATGTTTATCTTCATTGTCTCACAGCAGATAGTTAGCATAGCATTGCTGCAATCTTTATTTGCCCATCAACAGGTCTTTTGATGGATATGACACACCACCAGCAGCTTGATGACCACAACGATGTGGAATCAGACAAGTTGTTCTTCTATTGGTATGTACTCAGGGTTTTTGTTGTTATAAAGATTGTTTCTTCAACTTTTTATAAGAACATAGTACTTTATTTTTAAATGTAGTAAATCGTTTATAACTCACATCAGGGAGTTCGCATTGCATGGCTGCAATCTTTATTTTCCCTTCAACTGGACATTTGGTGGATATGCACACCAACAGCAGCTCGATGACCACGACGGAGTGGAATCAGACAAGTTGTTCATCTATTGATATGTACTCAGGCTTTATAGTGTTTTAAAGATCGTTCTTTGAAGTTCACATAAGAAAGTATTATTTTATTTTTAAATGAAGTAAATCTTCGTTGCCTCACAGCAGATAGTTTGCATTGCATGGCTGCAATCTTTATTTGCCCATCAACAGGGCTATTGATGGATATGGCACACCACCAGCAGTTTGATGACCACGACGGTGTGGAATCAGACAAGTTGTTCTTCTATTGGTATGTACTCAGTCGTTATAGTTTTTTAAAGATTTTTCTTTGAAGTTTACATAAGAAAGTATTATTTTGTTGTGAAATGAAGTAAATCTTCGTTGCCTCACAGCAGATATTTCGCATTGCATGGCTGCAATCTTTATTTTCCCATCAACAGGGCTTTTGCTGGATATGACACACCACCAGCAGCTTGATGAACACGACGGTGTGGAAACAGATACGTTGTTCTTCTATTGGTTTGTACTCAGCCTTTATAGTGTTTTAAAGATTGTTCTTTGAAGTTCATATAAGAACGATATATTTTGTTTTTAAATGTAGTAAATCTTAGTTGCCTCACAGCAGATAGTTTGCATTGCATGGCTGCAATCTTTATTTGCCCATCAACAGGGCTATTGATGGATATGGCACACCACCAGCAGTTTGATGACCACGACAGTGTGGAATCAGACAAGTTGTTCTTCTATTGGGATGTACTCAAGCTTTACAGTGTTTTAAAGATCGTTCTTTGAAGTTCACATAACAAAGTATTATTTTATTTTTAAATGATGTAAATCGTCGTTGCCTCACAGCAGAGAGTTCGCATTGCATGGCTGCAGTCTTTATTTCCCCATCAACACGGCTTTTGATGGATATGACACACTACAAGCAGCTTGATGACCACGACGGTGTGGAAACAGATATGTTGTTCATCTATTATTATGTTCTCAGGCTTTTTGTTGTTTTATCGATTGTTTCTTGAAATTATTATAAGAACATAGTACTTTATATTTAAATGTAGTAAATCTTTGTTGCCTCACATCAGGGAGTTCGCGTTGAATGTATGCAATCTTTATTTTCCCTACAACTGGGCTTTTGTTGGATATGCACACCATCAGCAACTCGATGACCACGACGGTGTGGAACAGACAAATTGTTCTTCTATTGGTATGTACTCCGGCTTCATAGTGTTTTAAAGATTGTTCTTTGAAGTTCATATAAGAAGGTAATATATTGTTTTTAAATGTAGTAAATCTTTGTTGCCTCACAATAGGGGGTCCGCATTGCATGTCTGCAATCTTTATTTGCACATCAACTGGGCTTTCGATGGATATGACACACCACCAGCAGCATGATGACCACGACGGAGTAGAATCAGACAAGTTGTTCTTCTATTGGTATGTACTCAGGCTTTATAGTGTTTTAAAGATTGTTCTTTGAATTTCACACAAGAAAGTATTATTTTATTTTTAAATGAAGTAAATCTTGGTTGCCTCACAGCAGATAGTTCGCATTGCATGGCTGCAGTCTTTATTTGCCCATCAACAGGGCTTTTGATGGATATGACACACCACCAGCAGCTTGATGACCACGACGGTGTGGAATCATACAAGTTGTTTCTCTATTGGTATGTACTCAGCCTTTTTGTTGTTTTAAAGATTGTTCCTTGAAGTTCCTATCAGAACATAGTACTTTATTTTTAAATGGAGTAAATCTTTGTTGTCTCACATCAGGGAGTTCACATTGCATGGCTGCAATCATTATTTGCATATCAACTGGGCTTTTGATGGATATGACACACCGCCAGCAGATTGATGAACACAAAGGAGTGGAATCAGACATCTTGTTCTTCTATTGGTATGTACTCAGGCGTTTTGTTTTTTTAAAGATTGTTCTTTGAAGTTCACATAAGAAAGTATTATTTTATTTTTAAATGATGTAAATCTTCGTTGCCTCACAGCAGATGGTTCGCATTGCATGGCTGCAATCTTTATTTGCCCATCAACAGGGCTTTTGATGGATATGACACATCACCAGCAGCTTGATGACCACGACGGTGTGGAATCAGACAAGTTGTTCTGATATTGGTATGTACTCAGGGTTTATAGTGCTTTATAGATTGTTCTTTGAAGTTCACATAAGAAAGTATTTTATTTTTAAATGTAGTAAATCTTCGTTGCCTCACAGCAGATAGTTCGCATTGCATGGCTGCAATCTTTCTTTGCCCATCAACTGGGCTTTTGATGGATATGACACACCACAAGATGCTTGATGACCAGGACGGTGTGGAATCAGACAAGGTGTCCTTCTATTGGTATGTACTCAATCTTTTTGTTGTTTTAAAGATAGTTCCTTGAAGACCTTATAAGAACGTAGTACTTTATTTTTAAATGTAGTAAATCTTTGTTGCCTCACATCAGGGTGTTCGCATTGCATGGCTGCAATCTTTATTTTCCCTTCAACTGGGCTTTGGGTGGATATGCACACCATCAGCAGCTCGATGACCACGACGGTGTGGAATCAGACAAGTTGTTCTTCTATTGGTATGTACTCATGCTTTCTGGTGTTTTAAAGATTGTTCCTTGAAGTTCATATAAGAACGTAGTATTTTGTTTTTAAAAGAAGTAAATCATTGTTGCCTCACATCAGGGAGTCCGCATTGCATGGCTGCAATCTTTATTTCCACATCAACTGGGCTTTTGATGGATATGACACACCACCAGTTGGTAGATGACCACGACACTGTGGAATCAGACAAGTCGGTCTTCTATTGGTATGTACTCAGGCTTTTTGTTGTTTTAAAGATTGTTCCATGAAGTTCTTATAAGAACATAGTACTTTATTTTTCAATGTAGTTAATCTTTGTTGTCCCACATGAGGGAGTTCACATTGCATGGCTGCAATCTATATTTGCACATCAACTGGGCTTTTGATGGATATGACCAGCAGCTTGATGACCACGATGGTGTGGAATCAGACAAGTTGTTCTTCTATTAGTGTGTACTCAGGCTTTATAGTGTTTAATAGATTGTTCTTTGAAGTTCACATAAGAAAGTTTTATTTTATTTTTGAATAAAGTAAATCTTCGTTGCCTCACAGCAGATATTTCGCATTGCATGGCTGCAATCTTTATATGCTAATCAACAGGGCTTTTGATGGATATGACACACCACCAGCAGCTTGATGACCTCGATGGTGTGGAATCAGACAAGTCGTTCTTCTATTGGTATGTACTCAGGCTATTTGTTGATTTTAAGATTGTTCCTTGAAGTTCTTATAAGAACATAGTACTTTATTTTTAAATGCAGTAAATCTTAGTTGCCTCACATCAGGGAGTTCGCAATGCATATCTGCAATCTTTATTTTCCCTTCAACTGGGCTTTTGGTGGATATGCACACCATCAGCAGCTCGATGACCACGATGGTGTGGAATCAGACAAGTTGTTCTTCTATTGGTATGTACTCTGGCTTTATAGTGTTTTAAAGATTGTTCTTTGAAGTTCACATCAGAAAGTATTATTTTATTTTTAAATGAAGTAAATCTTCATTGCCTCACAGCAGATAGTTCGCATTGCATGGCTGGAATCTTTATTTGCCCACCAACAGGGCTTTTGGTGGATATGACACACCACCAGCAGCTTGATGACCACGACGGTGTGGAATCAGACAAGTTGTTCTTCTATTGGTATGTACTCAGGCTTTATAGTGTTTTAAAGATTGATCTTTGAAGTTCACATAAGAAACTATTATTTTATTTTTAAAAGAAGTAAATCTTCATTGCCTCACAGCTGATAGTTCGCATTGCATGGCTGCAATCTTTATTTGCCCATCAACAGGGCTTTTGATGGATATGACACACCACAAGCAGCTTGATGACCAGAATGGTGTGGAATCAGACAAGTCGTTCTTCTATTGGTATGTACTCAGGTTTTTTGTTGTTTTAAAGATTGTTCCTTGAAGATCTTATAGGAACATAATACCTTATTTTTAAATGTAGCAAATCTTTGTTGTCCCACATCAGGGAGTTACCATTGCATGGCTGCAATCTATATTTGCACATCAACTGGGCCTTTGATGGATATGAGCAGCAGCTTGATGACCACGACGGTGTTGAATCAGACAAGTTGTTCTTCTATTGGTATGTACTCAGGTTTTATAGTGTTTTATAGAATGTTCTTTGAAGTTCACATAAGAAAGTATTATTTTATTTTTAAATAAAGTAAATCTTCGTTGCCTCACAGCAGATATTTCGCATTGCATGGCTGCAATCTTTATATGCCCATCAGCAGGGCTTTTGATGGATATGACACACCACCAGCAGCTTGATGATCATGACGGTGTGGAATCAGACATGTTCTTCTATTTATATGTACTCAGGCTTTTTGTTATTATAAAGATTGTTCCTTCAAGTTTTTATAAGAACATAGTACTTTATTTGTAAATGTAGTAACTCTTTGTTGCCTCACATCAGGGGGTTCGCATTGCATGGCTGCCATCTTTATTTTCCCTTCAATTGGGCTTTTAGTGGATATGCACACGATCAGCATCTCGATGACCATGAGGGTGTGGAATCAGACAAGTTGTTCTGCTATTGGTATGTACTCAGGCTTTATAGTGTTTTAAAGATTGATCTTTGAAGTTCACATAAGAAACTATTATTTTATTTTTAAAAGAAGTAAATCTTCATTGCCTCACAGCTGATAGTTCGCATTGCATGGCTGCAATCTTTATTTGCCCATCAACAGGGCTTTTGATGGATATGACACACCACAAGTATCTTGATGACCAGAACGGTGTGGAATCAGACTAGTTGTTCTTCAATTGGTATGTACTCAGGCTTTTGGTTGTTTTAAAGATTGTTCCTTGAAGTACTTATAAGAACATAATACTTTAATTTTAAATGTATTAAATCTTTGTTGCCTCACATCAGGGAGTTCGCATTGCATGGCTGCAATCTTTATTTTCCCTTCAACTGGGCTTTTGGTGGATATGCACACCACCAGCAGTTTGATGACCACGAGGGTATGGAATCAGACAAGTTGTTCTTCTATTGGTATGTACTCAGTCGTTATAGTTTTTTAAAGATTTTTCTTTGAAGTTTACATAAGAAAGTATTATTTTGTTGTGAAATGAAGTAAATCTTCGTTGCCTCACAGCAGATATTTCGCATTGCATGGCTGCAATCTTTATTTTCCCATCAACAGGGCTTTTGCTGGATATGACACACCACCAGCTGCTTGATGAACACGACGGTGTGGAAACAGATACGTTGTTCTTCTATTGGTATGTACTCAGGCTTTACAGTGTTTTAAAGATCGTTCTTTGAAGTTCACATAAGAAAGTATTATTTTATTTTTAAATGAAGTAAATCTTCGTTGCCTCACAGCAGAGAGTTCGCATTGCATGGCTGCAGTCTTTATTTGCCCATCAACAGGGCTTTTGATGGATATGACACACTACAAGCAGCTTGATGACCACGACGGTGTGGAAACAGATATGTTGTTCAACTATTATTATGTTCTCAGGCTTTTTGTTGTTTTAACGATTGTTTCTTGAAATTATTATAAGAACATAGTACTTTATATTTAAATGTAGTAAATCTTTGTTGCCTCACATCAGGGAGTTCGCGTTGAATGTATGCAATCTTTATTTTCCCTACAACTGGGCTTTTGGTGGATATGCACACCATCAGCAACTCGACGACAACGATGGTGTGGAACAGACAAATTGTTCTTCTATTGGTATGTACTCAGGCTTTATAGTGTTTTAAAGATTGTTCTTTGAAGTTCATATAAGAACGTAATATTTTGTTTTTAAATGTAGTAAATCTTTGTTGCCTCACAATAGGGGGTCCGCATTGCATGTCTGCAATCTTTATTTGCACATCAACTGGGCTTTCGATGGATATGACACACCACCAGCAGCATGATGACCACGACGGAGTAGAATCAGACAAGTTGTACTTCTATTGGTATGTACTCAGGCTTTATAGTGTTTTATAGATTGTTCTGTGAAGTTCACATAAGAAAGTATTATGTTATTATTAAATAAAGTTAATCTTCGTTGCCTCACAGCAGATATTTCGCATTGCATGGCTGCAATCTTTACATGCCCATCAACAGGGCTTTTGATGGATATGACACACCACCAGCAGCTTGATGACCATGACGGTGTGGAATCAGACATGTTCTTCTATTTATATGTACTCAGGCTTTTTGTTGTTATAAAGATTGTTCCTTCAAGTTTTTATAAGAACATAGTACTTTATTTTTAAACGTAGTAAATCTTTGTTGCCTCACATCTGGGAGTTCGCATTGCATGGCTGCAATCTTTATTTTCCCTCCACAAGGTCTTTTAGTGGATATGCACACCATCAGCAGCTCGATGACCACAAGTGTGTGGAATCACTCAAGTTGTTCTCCTATTGGTATGTACTCAGGCTTTATAGTGTTTCAAAGATGGTTCTTTGAAGTTCACGTAAGAAAGAATTATTTTATTTTTAAATGATGTAAATCTTAGTTGCCTCACAGCAGATAGTTTGCATTGCATGGCTGCGATCTTTATTTGCACATCAACTGGGCTTCTGATTGATATGACACACCACCAGCAGCCTGATGACCTCGATGGTGTGGAATCAGACAAGTCGTTCTTCTATTGGTATGTACTCAGGCTATTTGTTGATTTCAAGATTGTTCCTTGAAGTTCTTATAAGAACATAGTACTGTATTTTTAAATGTAGTAAATCTTTGTTGACCCACATCAGGGAGTTCGCACTGCATGGCTGCAATCTATATTTGCACATCAACTGGGCTTTTGATGGATATGACCAGCAGCTTGATGACCACGACGGTGTGGAATCAGACAAGTTGTACTTCTATTGGTATGTAGTCAGGCTTTATAATGTTTTATAGATTGTTCTTTGAATTTCACATAAAAAAGTATTATTTTATTTTTAAATGAAGTAAATGTACGTCGCCTCACAGCAGATATTTCGCATTGCATGGCTGCAATCTTTATACGCCCATCAACAGGGCTTTTGAAGGATATGACACGTCAACAACAGCTTGACGACCACGATGGTGTGGAATCAGACATGTTCTTCTATTGGTATGTACTCAGACTTTTTGTTGTTATAAAGATTGTTCCTTCAAGTTTTTATAAGAACATAGTACTTTATTTTTAAATGCAGTAAATCTTAGTTGCCTCACATCAGGGAGTTCGCAATGCATATCTGCAATCTTTATTTTCCCTTCAACTGGGCTTTTGGTATATATGCACACCATCAGCAGCTCGATGACCACGATGGTGTGGAATCAGACAAGTTGTTCTTCTATTGGTATGTACTCAGGCTTTATAGTGTTTTAAAGATTGTTCTTTGAAGTTCACATCAGAAAGTATTATTTTATTTTTAAATGAAGTAAATCTTCATTGCCTCACAGCAGATAGTTCGCATTGCATGGCTGGAATCTTTATTTGCCACCAACAGGGCTTTTGGTGGATATGACACACCACCAGCAGCTTGATGACCACGACGGTGTGGAATCAGACAAGTTGTTCTTCTATTGGTATGTACTCAGGCTTTATAGTGTTTTAAAGATTGATCTTTGAAGTTCACATAAGAAACTATTATTTTATTTTTAAAAGAAGTAAATCTTCATTGCCTCACAGCTGATAGTTCGCATTGCATGGCTGCAATCTTTATTTGCCCATCAACAGGGCTTTTGATGGATATGACACACCACAAGCAGCTTGATGACCAGAACGGTGTGGAATCAGACAAGTCGTTCTTCTATTGGTATGTACTCAGGTTTTTTGTTGTTTTAAAGATTGTTCCTTGAAGATCTTATAGGAACATAATACCTTATTTTTAAATGTAGCAAATCTTTGTTGTCCCACATCAGGGAGTTACCATTGCATGGCTGCAATCTATATTTGCACATCAACTGGGCCTTTGATGGATATGAGCAGCAGCTTGATGACCACGACGGTGTGGAATCAGACAAGTTGTTCCTCTATTGGTATGTACTCAGGTTTTATAGTGTTTTATAGATTGTTCTTTGAAGTTCACATAAGAAAGTATTATTTTATTTTTAAATAAATTTAATCTTCGTTGCCTCACAGCAGATATTTCGCGTTGCATGGCTGCAATCTTTATATGCCCATCAACAGGGCTTTTGATGGATATGACACACCACCAGCAGCTTGATGACCATGACGGTGTGGAACCAGACATGTTCTTCTATTTATATGTACTCAGGCTTTTTGTTGTTATAAAGATTGTTCCTTGAAGTTTTTATAAGAACGTAGTACTTTATTTTTAAATGTAGTAAATCTTTGTTGCCTCACATCATGTAGTTCGCATTGCATGGCTGCAATCTTTATTTTCCCTTCAACTGGGCTTTTAGTGGATATGCACACCATCAGCAGCTCAATGACCACGAGGGTGTGGAATCAGACAAGTTGTTCTTCTATTGGTATGTACTCAGGCTTTTCGTTGTTTTAAAGATTGTTCCTTGAAGTTCTTATAAGAACATAATACCTTATTTTTAAATGTAGTAAATCATTGATGTCCCACATCAGGGAGTTCACATTGCATGGGTGCAATCTATATTTGCACATCAACTGGGCTTTTGATGGATATGACCAGCAGCTTGATGGCCATGACGGTGTGGAATCAGACAAGTTGTTCTTCTATTGGTATGTACTCAGGCTTTATAGTGTTTTATAGATTTTTCTTTGAAGTTCACATAAGAAAGTATTATTTTATTTTTAAATAAAGTAAATCTTCGTTGCCTCACAACAGATATTTCGCATTGCATGGCTGCAATCTTTATATGCCCATCAACAGGGCTTTTGATGGATATGACACACCACCACCAGCTTGATGATCATGACGGTGTGGAATCAGACATGTTCTTCTATTTATATGTACTCAGGCTTTTTGTTATTATAAAGATTGTTCCTTCAAGTTTTTATAAGAACATAGTACTTTATTTGTAAATGTAGTAACTCGTTGTTGCATCACATCAGGGAGTTCGCATTGCATGGCTGCCACCTTTATTTTCCCTTCAATAGGGCTTTTAGTGGATATGCACACGATCAGCATCTCGATGACCATGAGGGTGTGGAATCAGACAAGTTGTTCTGCTATTGGTATGTACTCAGGCTTTATAGTGTTTTAAGGATTGTTCTTTGAAGTTCACATAAGAAAGTATTATTTTATTTTTAAATGAAGTAAGGAGTTTGCATTGCATAGCTGCAATCTTTATTTGCCCATCAACTGGGCTTTTGATGGATATGACACACCATCAGCCACTTGATGACCATGGCGGTGTGGAATCAGACAAGTTGTTCTCCTATTGGTATGTACTCAGGCTTTATAGTGTTTTAAAGATTGTTCTTTGAAGTTCACATAACAAAGTATTAGTTTATTTTTAAATGAAGTAAATCTTCGTTGCCTCACAGCAGATAGTTCGCATTGCATGGCTGCAATCTTTATTTGCCCATCAACAGGGCTTTTGATGGATATGACACACCACCAGCAGCTTGATGACCACGGCGGTGTGGAATCAGACAAGTTGTTCTTCTATTGGTATGTACTCAGGCTTTATAGTGTTTTAAAGATTGATCTTTGAAGTTCACATAAGAAACTATTATTTTATTTTTAAAAGAAGTAAATCTTCATTGCCTCACAGCTGATAGTTCGCATTGCATGGCTGCAATCTTTATTTGCCCATCAACAGGGCTTTTGATGGATATGACACACCACAAGTATCTTGATGACCAGAACGGTGTGGAATCAGACAAGTTGTTCTTCAATTGGTATGTACTCAGGCTTTTGGTTGTTTTAAAGATTGTTCCTTGAAGTACTTATAAGAACATAATACTTTATTTTTAAATGTATTAAATCTTTGTTGCCTCACATCAGGGAGTTCGCATTGCATGGCTGCAATCTTTATTTTCCCTTCAACTGGGCTTTTTTTGGTTATGCACACCACCAGCAGTTTGATGACCACGACGGTGTGGAATCAGACAAGTTGTTCTTCTATTGGTATGTACTCAGTCGTTATAGTTTTTTAAAGATTTTTCTTTGAAGTTTACATAAGAAAGTATTATTTTGTTGTGAAATGAAGTAAATCTTCGTTGCCTCACAGCAGATATTTCGCATTGCATGGCTGCAATCTTTATTTTCCCATCAACAGGGCTTTTGCTGCATATGACACACCACCAGCAGCTTGATGAACACGATGGTGTGGAAACAGATACGTTGTTCTTCTATTGGTATGTACTCAGGCTTTATAGTGTTTTAAAGATTGTTCTTTGAAGTTCATATAAGAACGATATATTTTGTTTTTAAATGTAGTAAATCTTAGTTGCCTCACAGCAGATAGTTGGCATTGCATGGCTGCAATCTTTATTTGGCCATCAACAGGGCTATTGATGGATATGGCACACCACCAGCAGTTTGATGACCACGACGGTGTGGAATCAGACAAGTTGTTCTTCAATTGGGATGTACTCAGGCTTTACAGTGTTTTAAAGATCGTTCTTTGAAGTTCACATAAGAAAGTATTATTTTATTTTTAAATGAAGTAAATCTTCGTTGCCTCACAGCAGAGAGTTCGCATTGCATGGCTGCAGTCTTTATTTGCCCATCAACAGGGCTTTTGATGGATATGACACACTACAAGCAGCTTGATGACCACGACGGTGTGGAAACAGATATGTTGTTCAACTATTATTATGTTCTCAGGCTTTTTGTTGTTTTAACGATTGTTTCTTGAAATTATTATAAGAACATAGTACTTTATATTTAAATGTAGTAAATCTTTGTTGCCTCACATCTGGGAGTTCGCGTTGAATGTATGCAATCTTTATTTTCCCTACAACTGGGCTTTTGGTGGATATGCACACCATCAGCAACTCGATGACCACGACGGTGTGGAACAGACAAATTGTTCTTCTATTGGTATGTACTCAGGCTTTATAGTGTTTTAAAGATTGTTCTTTGAAGTTCATATAAGAACGTAATATTTTGTTTTTAAATGTAGTAAATCTTTGTTGCCTCACAATAGGGGGTCCGCATTGCATGTCTGCAATCTTTATTTGCACATCAACTGGGCTTTCGATGGATATGACACACCACCAGCAGCATGATGACCACGACGGAATAGAATCAGACAAGTTGTTCTTCTATTGGTATGTACTCAGGCTTTATAGTGTTTTAAAGATTGTTCTTTGAATTTCACACAAGAAAGTATTATTTTATTTTTAAATGAAGTAAATCTTGGTTGCCTCACAGCAGATAGTTCGCATTGCATGGCTGCAGTCTTTATTTGCCCATCAACAGGGCTTTTGATGGACATGAGACACCACCAGCAGCTTGATGACCACGACGGTGTGGAATCATACAAGTTGTTTCTCTATTGGTATGTACTCAGCCTTTTTGTTGTTTTAAAGATTGTTCCTTGAAGTTCTTATCAGAACATAGTACTTTATTTTTAAATGGAGTAAATCTATGTCGTCTCACATCAGGGAGTTCACATTGCATGGCTGCATCTTCATTTTCCCTTCAACTGGGCTTTTGTTGGATATGTCACACCACAGGCAGCTTGATGACCACGACGGAGTGGAATCAGACAAGTTGTTCTTCTATTGGTATGTACTCAGGCTTTATAGTGTTTTAAAGATTGTTCTTTGAAGTTCACATAAGAAAGTATTATTTTATTTTTAAATGAAGTAAATCTTCGCTGCCTCACAGCAGATAGTTCGCATTGCATTATTGGAATCTTTATTTGCCCATCAACAGGGCTTTTGGTGGATATGACAAACCACCAGCAGGTTGATGACCACGATGGTGTGGAATCAGACAAGTTGTTCTATTGGTATGTACTCAGGCTTTATAGTGTTTTAAAGATTGATTTTTGAAATTCACATAAGAAACTATTATTTTACTTTTAAAAGAAGTAAATCTTCATTGCTTCACAGCTGATAGTTCGCATTGCATGGCTGCAATCTTTATTTGCCCATCAACAGGGCTTTTGATGGATATGACACACCACAAGCAGCTTGATGACCAGAACGGTGTGGAATCAGACAAGTCGTTTTTCTATTGGTATGTACTCAGGCTTTTTGTTGTTTTAAAGATTGTTGCTTGAAGATCTTATGAGAACATAATACCTTATTTTTAAATGTAGTAAATCTTTGTTGTCCCACATTAGGGAGTTCGCATTGCATGGCTGCAATCTATATTTGCAGTGAACTGGGCCTTTGATGGATATGACCAGCAGCTTGATGACCACAACGGTGTGGAATCAGACAAGTTGTTCTTCTATTGGTATGTACTCAGGCTTTATAGTGTTTTATAGATTGTTCTGTGAAGTTCACATAAGGAAGTATTATGTTATTTTTAAATAAAGTTAATCTTCGTTGCCTCACAGCAGATATTTCGCATTGCATGGCTGCAATCTTTATATGCCCATCAACAGGGCTTTTGATGGATATGACACACCACCAGCAGCTTGATGACCATGACGGTGTGGAATAAGACATGATCTTCTATTTATATGTACTCAGGCTTTTTGTTGTTATAAAGATGGTTCCTTCAAGTTTTTATAAGAACATAGTACTTTATTTTTAAATGTAGTAAATCTTTGTTGCCTCACATCTGGGAGTTCGCATTGCATGGCTGCAATCTTTATTTTCCCTCCACATGGGCTTTTAGTGGATATGCACACCATCAGCAGCTCGATGACCACAAGTGTGTGGAATCACTCAAGTTGTTCTCCTATTGGTATGTACTCAGGCTTTATAGTGTTTCAAAGATGGTTCTTTGAAGTTCACGTAATAAAGTATTATTTTATTTTTAAATGATGTAAATCTTAGTTGCCTCACAGCAGATAGTTTGCATTGCATGGCTGCGATCTTTATTTGCACATCAACTGGGCTTCTGATTGATATGACACACCACCAGCAGCCTGATGACCTCGATGGTGTGTAATCAGACAAGTCGTTCTTCTATTGGTATGTACTCAGGCTATTTGTTGATTTTAAGATTGTTCCTTGAAGTTCTTATAAGAACATAGTACTTTATTTTTAAATGCAGTAAATCTTAGTTGCCTCACATCAGGGAGTTCGCAATGCATATCTGCAATCTTTATTTTCCCTTCAACTGGGCTTTTGGTGGATATGCACACCATCAGCAGCTCGATGACCACGATGGTGTGGAATCAGACAAGTTGTTCTTCTATTGGTATGTACTCAGGCTTTATAGTGTTTTAAAGATTGTTCTTTGAAGTTCACATCAGAAAGTATTATTTTATTTTTAAATGAAGTAAATCTTCATTGCCTCACAGCAGATAGTTCGCATTGCATGGCTGGAATCTTTATTTGCCCACCAACAGGGCTTTTGGTGGATATGACACACCACCAGCAGCTTGATGACCACGACGGTGTGGAATCAGACAAGTTGTTCTTCTATTGGTATGTACTCAGGCTTTATAGTGTTTTAAAGATTGATCTTTGAAGTTCACATAAGAAACTATTATTTTATTTTTAAAAGAAGTAAATCTTCATTGCCTCACAGCTGATAGTTCGCATTGCATGGCTGCAATCTTTATTTGCCCATCAACAGGGCTTTTGATGGATATGACACACCACAAGCAGCTTGATGACCAGAATGGTGTGGAATCAGACAAGTCGTTCTTCTATTGGTATGTACTCAGGTTTTTTGTTGTTTTAAAGATTGTTCCTTGAAGATCTTATAGGAACATAATACCTTATTTTTAAATGTAGCAAATCTTTGTTGTCCCACATCAGGGAGTTACCATTGCATGGCTGCAATCTATATTTGCACATCAACTGGGCCTTTGATGGATATGAGCAGCAGCTTGATGACCACGACGGTGTTGAATCAGACAAGTTGTTCTTCTATTGGTATGTACTCAGGTTTTATAGTGTTTTATAGAATGTTCTTTGAAGTTCACATAAGAAAGTATTATTTTATTTTTAAATAAAGTAAATCTTCGTTGCCTCACAGCAGATATTTCGCATTGCATGGCTGCAATCTTTATATGCCCATCAGCAGGGCTTTTGATGGATATGACACACCACCAGCAGCTTGATGATCATGACGGTGTGGAATCAGACATGTTCTTCTATTTATATGTACTCAGGCTTTTTGTTATTATAAAGATTGTTCCTTCAAGTTTTTATAAGAACATAGTACTTTATTTGTAAATGTAGTAACTCTTTGTTGCCTCACATCAGGGAGTTCGCATTGCATGGCTGCCATCTTTATTTTCCCTTCAATTGGGCTTTTAGTGGATATGCACACGATCAGCATCTCGATGACCATGAGGGTGTGGAATCAGACAAGTTGTTCTGCTATTGGTATGTACTCAGGCTTTATAGTGTTTTAAAGATTGATCTTTGAAGTTCACATAAGAAACTATTATTTTATTTTTAAAAGAAGTAAATCTTCATTGCCTCACAGCTGATAGTTCGCATTGCATGGCTGCAATCTTTATTTGCCCATCAACAGGGCTTTTGATGGATATGACACACCACAAGTATCTTGATGACCAGAACGGTGTGGAATCAGACTAGTTGTTCTTCAATTGGTATGTACTCAGGCTTTTGGTTGTTTTAAAGATTGTTCCTTGAAGTACTTATAAGAACATAATACTTTAATTTTAAATGTATTAAATCTTTGTTGCCTCACATCAGGGAGTTCGCATTGCATGGCTGCAATCTTTATTTTCCCTTCAACTGGGCTTTTGGTGGATATGCACACCACCAGCAGTTTGATGACCACGAGGGTATGGAATCAGACAAATTGTTCTTCTATTGGTATGTACTCAGTCGTTATAGTTTTTTAAAGATTTTTCTGTGAAGTTTACATAAGAAAGTATTATTTTGTTGTGAAATGAAGTAAATCTTCGTTGCCTCACAGCAGATATTTCGCATTGCATGGCTGCAATCTTTATTTTCCCATCAACAGGGCTTTTGCTGGATATGACACACCACCAGCAGCTTGATGAACACGACGGTGTGGAAACAGATACGTTGTTCTTCTATTGGTATGTACTCAGGCTTTATAGTGTTGTAAAGATTGTTCTTTGAAGTTCATATAAGAACGATATATTTTGTTTTTAAATGTAGTAAATCTTAGTTGCCTCACAGCAGATAGTTTGCATTGCATGGCTGCAATCTTTATTTGCCCATCAACAGGGCTATTGATGGATATGGCACACCACCAGCAGTTTGATGACCACGACGGTGTGGAATCAGACAAGTTGTTCTTCTATTGGGATGTACTCAGGCTTTACAGTGTTTTAAAGATCGTTCTTTGAAGTTCACATAAGAAAGTATTATTTTATTTTTAAATGAAGTAAATCTTCGTTGCCTCACAGCAGAGAGTTCGCATTGCATGGCTGCAGTCTTTATTTGCCCATCAACAGGGCTTTTGATGGATATGACACACTACAAGCAGCTTGATGACCACGACGGTGTGGAAACAGATATGTTGTTCAACTATTATTATGTTCTCAGGCTTTTTGTTGTTTTAACGATTGTTTCTTGAAATTATTATAAGAACATAGTACTTTATATTTAAATGTAGTAAATCTTTGTTGCCTCACATCAGGGAGTTCGCGTTGAATGTATGCAATCTTTATTTTCCCTACAACTGGGCTTTTGGTGGATATGCACACCATCAGCAACTCGACGACAACGATGGTGTGGAACAGACAAATTGTTCTTCTATTGGTATGTACTCAGGCTTTATAGTGTTTTAAAGATTGTTCTTTGAAGTTCATATAAGAACGTAATATTTTGTTTTTAAATGTAGTAAATCTTTGTTGCCTCACAATAGGGGGTCCGCATTGCATGTCTGCAATCTTTATTTGCACATCAACTGGGCTTTCGATGGATATGACACACCACCAGCAGCATGATGACCACGACGGAGTAGAATCAGACAAGTTGTACTTCTATTGGTATGTACTCAGGCTTTATAGTGTTTTATAGATTGTTCTGTGAAGTTCACATAAGAAAGTATTATGTTATTTTTAAATAAAGTTAATCTTCGTTGCCTCACAGCAGATATTTCGCATTGCATGGCTGCCATCTTTACATGCCCATCAACAGGGCTTTTGATGGATATGACACACCACCAGCAGCTTGATGACCATGACGGTGTGGAATCAGACATGTTCTTCTATTTATATGTACTCAGGCTTTTTGTTGTTATAAAGATTGTTCCTTCAAGTTTTTATAAGAACATAGTACTTTATTTTTAAACGTAGTAAATCTTTGTTGCCTCACATCTGGGAGTTCGCATTGCATGGCTGCAATCTTTATTTTCCCTCCACAAGGTCTTTTAGTGGATATGCACACCATCAGCAGCTCGATGACCACAAGTGTGTGGAATCACTCAAGTTGTTCTCCTATTGGTATGTACTCAGGCTTTATAGTGTTTCAAAGATGGTTCTTTGAAGTTCACGTGAGAAAGAATTATTTTATTTTTAAATGATGTAAATCTTAGTTGCCTCACAGCAGATAGTTTGCATTGCATGGCTGCGATCTTTATTTGCACATCAACTGGGCTTCTGATTGATATGACACACCACCAGCAGCCTGATGACCTCGATGGTGTGGAATCAGACAAGTCGTTCTTCTATTGGTATGTACTCAGGCTATTTGTTGATTTCAAGATTGTTCCTTGAAGTTCTTATAAGAACATAGTACTGTATTTTTAAATGTAGTAAATCTTTGTTGACCCACATCAGGGAGTTCGCACTGCATGGCTGCAATCTATATTTGCACATCAACTGGGCTTTTGATGGATATGACCAGCAGCTTGATGACCACGACGGTGTGGAATCAGACAAGTTGTACTTCTATTGGTATGTAGTCAGGCTTTATAATGTTTTATAGATTGTTCTTTGAATTTCACATAAAAAAGTATTATTTTATTTTTAAATGAAGTAAATGTACGTCGCCTCACAGCAGATATTTCGCATTGCATGGCTGCAATCTTTATACGCCCATCAACAGGGCTTTTGAAGGATATGACACGTCAACAACAGCTTGACGACCACGATGGTGTGGAATCAGACATGTTCTTCTATTGGTATGTACTCAGACTTTTTGTTGTTATAAAGATTGTTCCTTCAAGTTTTTATAAGAACATAGTACTTTATTTTTAAATGCAGTAAATCTTAGTTGCCTCACATCAGGGAGTTCGCAATGCATATCTGCAATCTTTATTTTCCCTTCAACTGGGCTTTTGGTATATATGCACACCATCAGCAGCTCGATGACCACGATGGTGTGGAATCAGACAAGTTGTTCTTCTATTGGTATGTACTCAGGCTTTATAGTGTTTTAAAGATTGTTCTTTGAAGTTCACATCAGAAAGTATTATTTTATTTTTAAATGAAGTAAATCTTCATTGCCTCACAGCAGATAGTTCGCATTGCATGGCTGGAATCTTTATTTGCCACCAACAGGGCTTTTGGTGGATATGACACACCACCAGCAGCTTGATGACCACGACGGTGTGGAATCAGACAAGTTGTTCTTCTATTGGTATGTACTCAGGCTTTATAGTGTTTTAAAGATTGATCTTTGAAGTTCACATAAGAAACTATTATTTTATTTTTAAAAGAAGTAAATCTTCATTGCCTCACAGCTGATAGTTCGCATTGCATGGCTGCAATCTTTATTTGCCCATCAACAGGGCTTTTGATGGATATGACACACCACAAGCAGCTTGATGACCAGAACGGTGTGGAATCAGACAAGTCGTTCTTCTATTGGTATGTACTCAGGTTTTTTGTTGTTTTAAAGATTGTTCCTTGAAGATCTTATAGGAACATAATACCTTATTTTTAAATGTAGCAAATCTTTGTTGTCCCACATCAGGGAGTTACCATTGCATGGCTGCAATCTATATTTGCACATCAACTGGGCCTTTGATGGATATGAGCAGCAGCTTGATGACCACGACGGTGTGGAATCAGACAAGTTGTTCCTCTATTGGTATGTACTCAGGTTTTATAGTGTTTTATAGATTGTTCTTTGAAGTTCACATAAGAAAGTATTATTTTATTTTTAAATAAATTTAATCTTCGTTGCCTCACAGCAGATATTTCGCGTTGCATGGCTGCAATCTTTATATGCCCATCAACAGGGCTTTTGATGGATATGACACACCACCAGCAGCTTGATGACCATGACGGTGTGGAACCAGACATGTTCTTCTATTTATATGTACTCAGGCTTTTTGTTGTTATAAAGATTGTTCCTTGAAGTTTTTATAAGAACGTAGTACTTTATTTTTAAATGTAGTAAATCTTTGTTGCCTCACATCATGTAGTTCGCATTGCATGGCTGCAATCTTTATTTTCCCTTCAACTGGGCTTTTAGTGGATATGCACACCATCAGCAGCTCAATGACCACGAGGGTGTGGAATCAGACAAGTTGTTCTTCTATTGGTATGTACTCAGGCTTTTCGTTGTTTTAAAGATTGTTCCTTGAAGTTCTTATAAGAACATAATACCTTATTTTTAAATGTAGTAAATCATTGATGTCCCACATCAGGGAGTTCACATTGCATGGGTGCAATCTATATTTGCACATCAACTGGGCTTTTGATGGATATGACCAGCAGCTTGATGGCCATGACGGTGTGGAATCAGACAAGTTGTTCTTCTATTGGTATGTACTCAGGCTTTATAGTGTTTTATAGATTTTTCTTTGAAGTTCACATAAGAAAGTATTATTTTATTTTTAAATAAAGTAAATCTTCGTTGCCTCACAACAGATATTTCGCATTGCATGGCTGCAATCTTTATATGCCCATCAACAGGGCTTTTGATGGATATGACACACCACCACCAGCTTGATGATCATGACGGTGTGGAATCAGACATGTTCTTCTATTTATATGTACTCAGGCTTTTTGTTATTATAAAGATTGTTCCTTCAAGTTTTTATAAGAACATAGTACTTTATTTGTAAATGTAGTAACTCGTTGTTGCATCACATCAGGGAGTTCGCATTGCATGGCTGCCACCTTTATTTTCCCTTCAATAGGGCTTTTAGTGGATATGCACACGATCAGCATCTCGATGACCATGAGGGTGTGGAATCAGACAAGTTGTTCTGCTATTGGTATGTACTCAGGCTTTATAGTGTTTTAAGGATTGTTCTTTGAAGTTCACATAAGAAAGTATTATTTTATTTTTAAATGAAGTAAGGAGTTTGCATTGCATAGCTGCAATCTTTATTTGCCCATCAACTGGGCTTTTGATGGATATGACACACCATCAGCCACTTGATGACCATGGCGGTGTGGAATCAGACAAGTTGTTCTCCTATTGGTATGTACTCAGGCTTTATAGTGTTTTAAAGATTGTTCTTTGAAGTTCACATAACAAAGTATTAGTTTATTTTTAAATGAAGTAAATCTTCGTTGCCTCACAGCAGATAGTTCGCATTGCATGGCTGCAATCTTTATTTGCCCATCAACAGGGCTTTTGATGGATATGACACACCACCAGCAGCTTGATGACCACGGCGGTGTGGAATCAGACAAGTTGTTCTTCTATTGGTATGTACTCAGGCTTTATAGTGTTTTAAAGATTGATCTTTGAAGTTCACATAAGAAACTATTATTTTATTTTTAAAAGAAGTAAATCTTCATTGCCTCACAGCTGATAGTTCGCATTGCATGGCTGCAATCTTTATTTGCCCATCAACAGGGCTTTTGATGGATATGACACACCACAAGTATCTTGATGACCAGAACGGTGTGGAATCAGACAAGTTGTTCTTCAATTGGTATGTACTCAGGCTTTTGGTTGTTTTAAAGATTGTTCCTTGAAGTACTTATAAGAACATAATACTTTATTTTTAAATGTATTAAATCTTTGTTGCCTCACATCAGGGAGTTCGCATTGCATGGCTGCAATCTTTATTTTCCCTTCAACTGGGCTTTTTTTGGTTATGCACACCACCAGCAGTTTGATGACCACGACGGTGTGGAATCAGACAAGTTGTTCTTCTATTGGTATGTACTCAGTCGTTATAGTTTTTTAAAGATTTTTCTTTGAAGTTTACATAAGAAAGTATTATTTTGTTGTGAAATGAAGTAAATCTTCGTTGCCTCACAGCAGATATTTCGCATTGCATGGCTGCAATCTTTATTTTCCCATCAACAGGGCTTTTGCTGCATATGACACACCACCAGCAGCTTGATGAACACGATGGTGTGGAAACAGATACGTTGTTCTTCTATTGGTATGTACTCAGGCTTTATAGTGTTTTAAAGATTGTTATTTGAAGTTCATATAAGAACGATATATTTTGTTTTTAAATGTAGTAAATCTTAGTTGCCTCACAGCAGATAGTTGGCATTGCATGGCTGCAATCTTTATTTGGCCATCAACAGGGCTATTGATGGATATGGCACACCACCAGCAGTTTGATGACCACGACGGTGTGGAATCAGACAAGTTGTTCTTCAATTGGGATGTACTCAGGCTTTACAGTGTTTTAAAGATCGTTCTTTGAAGTTCACATAAGAAAGTATTATTTTATTTTTAAATGAAGTAAATCTTCGTTGCCTCACAGCAGAGAGTTCGCATTGCATGGCTGCAGTCTTTATTTGCCCATCAACAGGGCTTTTGATGGATATGACACACTACAAGCAGCTTGATGACCACGACGGTGTGGAAACAGATATGTTGTTCAACTATTATTATGTTCTCAGGCTTTTTGTTGTTTTAACGATTGTTTCTTGAAATTATTATAAGAACATAGTACTTTATATTTAAATGTAGTAAATCTTTGTTGCCTCACATCAGGGAGTTCGCGTTGAATGTATGCAATCTTTATTTTCCCTACAACTGGGCTTTTGGTGGATATGCACACCATCAGCAACTCGATGACCACGACGGTGTGGAACAGACAAATTGTTCTTCTATTGGTATGTACTCAGGCTTTATAGTGTTTTAAAGATTGTTCTTTGAAGTTCATATAAGAACGTAATATTTTGTTTTTAAATGTAGTAAATCTTTGTTGCCTCACAATAGGGGGTCCGCATTGCATGTCTGCAATCTTTATTTGCACATCAACTGGGCTTTCGATGGATATGACACACCACCAGCAGCATGATGACCACGACGGTGTGGAATCATACAAGTTGTTTCTCTATTGGTATGTACTCAGCCTTTTTGTTGTTTTAAAGATTGTTCCTTGAAGTTCTTATCAGAACATAGTACTTTATTTTTAAATGGAGTAAATCTATGTCGTCTCACATCAGGGAGTTCACATTGCATGGCTGCAATCATTATTTGCATATCAACTGGGCTTTTGATGGATATGACACACCGCCAGCAGATTGATGAACATGACGGAGTGGAATCAGACATCTTGTTCTTCTATTGGTATGTACTCAGGCGTTTTGTTTTTTTAAAGATTGTTCTTTGAAGTTCACATAAGAAAGTATTATTTTATTTTTAAATGATGTAAATCTTTGTTGCCTCACAGCAGACGGTTCGCATTGCATGGCTGCAATCTTTATTTGCCCATCAACAGGGCTTTTGATGGATATGACACATCACCAGCAGCTTGATGACCACGACGGTGTGGAATCAGACAAGTTGTTCTGATATTGGTATGTACTCAGGGTTTATAGTGCTTTATAGATTGTTCTTTGAAGTTCACATAAGAAAGTATTTTATTTTTAAATGTAGTAAATCTTCGTTGCCTCACAGCAGATAGTTCGCATTGCATAGCTGCAATCTTTATTTGCCTATCAACAGGGCTTTTGGTGGATATGACACACCACCAGCAGCTTGATTACCACGACGGTGTGGAATCAGACAAGTTGTTCCTCTATACGTATGTACTCAGGCTTTATAGTGTTTTAAAGATTGATCTTTGAAGTTCACATAAGAAAGATTTACTTTATTTTTAAATGAAGTAAATCTTCGTTGCCTCACAGCAGGTAGTTCGCATTGCATGGATGCAATCTTTCTTTGCCCATCAACAGGGCTTTTGATGGATATGACACACCACAAGATGCTTGATGACCAGGACGGTGTGGAATCAGACAAGGTGTCCTTCTATTGGTATGTACTCAATCTTTTTGTTGTTTTAAAGATAGTTCCTTGAAGACCTTATAAGAACGTAGTACTTTATTTTTAAATGTAGTAAATCTTTGTTGCCTCACATCAGGGTGTTCGCATTGCATGGCTGCAATCTTTATTTTCCCTTCAACTGGGCTTTTGGTGGATATGACACACCACCAGCAGCTTGATTACCACGACGGTGTGGAATCAGACAAGTTGTTCCTCTATACGTATGTACTCATGCTTTCTGGTGTTTTAAAGATTGTTTCTTGAAGTTCATATAAGAACGTAGTATTTTGTTTTTAAAAGAAGTAAATCATTGTTGCCTCACATCAGGGAGTTCGCATTGCATGGCTGCAATCTTTATTTGCACATCAACTGGGCTTTTGATGGATATGACACACCACCAGTAGGTAGATGACCACGACACTGTGGAATCAGACAAGTTGGTCTTCTATTGGTATGTACTCAGGCTTTTTTGTTGTTTTAAAGATTGTTCCATGAAGTTCTTATAAGAACATAGTACTTTATTTTTAAATGTAGTAAATCTTTGTTGTCCCACATGAGGGAGTTCACATTGCATGGCTGCAATCTATATTTGCACATCAACTGGGCTTTTGATGGATATGACCAGCAGCTTGATGACCACGATGGTGTGGAATCAGACAAGTTGTTCTTCTATTAGTATGTACTCAGGCTTTATAGTGTTTAATAGGTTGTTCTTTGAAGTTCACATAAGAAAGTATTATTTTATTTTTAAATAAAGTAAATCTTCGTTCCCTCACAGCAGATATTTCGCATTGCATGGCTGCAATCTTTATATGCTAATCAACAGGGCTTTTGATGGATATGACACACCACCAGCAGCTTGATGACCATGACGCTGTGGAATCAGACATGTTCTTCTATTTATATGTACTCAGGCTTTTTGTTGTTATGAAGATTGTTCCTTCAAGTTTTTATAAGAACGTAGTACTTTATTTTTAAATGTAGTAAATCTTTGTTGCCTCCCATCTGGGAGTTCGCATTGCATGGCTGCAATCTTTATTTTCCCTTCAATTGGGGTTTTAGTGGATACGCACACCATCAGCAGCTCGATGACCACAAGGGTGTGGAATCATTCAAGTTGTTCTCCTATTGGTATGTACTCAGGCTTTATAGTGTTTTAAAGATTGTTCTTTGAAGTTCACGTAAGAAAGTATTATTTTATTTTTAAATGATGTAAATCTTTGTTGTCTCACAGCAGATATTTCGCGTTGCATGGCTGCAATCTTTATATGCCCATCAACAGGGCTATTGAAGGATATGACACGCCACCCACAGCTTGATGACCACGATGGTGTGGAATCAGACATGTTCTTCTATTGGTATGTACTCAGACTTTTTGTAGTTATAAAGATTGTTCCTTCAAGTTTTTATAAGAACATAGTACTTTATTTTTAAATGCAGTAAATCTTAGTTGCCTCACATCAGGGAGTTCGCAATGCATGGCTGCAATCTTCATTTTCCCTTCAACTGGGCTTTTGTTGGATATGTCACACCACAGGCAGCTTGATGACCATAAAGGTGTGATATCAGACAAGTTGTTCTTCTATTGGTATGTACTCAGGCTTTATGTTGTTTTAAAGATTGTTCTCCGAAGTACTTATAAGAACATAGTACTTTATTTTGAAATGTAGTTAATCTTTGTTGCCTCACATCAGGGAGTTCGCATTGCATGGCTGCAATCTTTATTTTCCCTTCAACTGGGCTTTGGGTGGATATGCACACCATCAGCAGCTCGATGACCACGACGGTGTGGAATCAGACAAGTTGTTCTTCTATTGGTATGTACTCATGCTTTCTGGTGTTTTAAAGATTGTTCCTTGAAGTTCATATAAGAACGTAGTATTTTGTTTGTAAAAGAAGTAAATCATTGTTGCCTCACATCAGGGAGTCCGCATTGCATTGCTGCAATCTTTATTTGCACATCAACTGGGCTTTTGATGGATATGACACACCACCAGTAGGTAGATGAGCACGACACTGTGGAATCAGACAAGTCGGTCTTCTATTGGTATGTACTCAGGCTTTTTGTTGTTTTAAAGATTGTTCCATGAAGTTCTTATAAGAACATAGTACTTTATTTTTAAATGTAGTAAATCTTTGTTGTCCCACATGAGGGAGTTCACATTGCATGGCTGCAATCTATATTTGCACATCAACTGGGCTTTTGATGGATATGACCAGCAGCTTGATGACCACGATGGTGTGGAATCAGACAAGTTGTTCTTCTATTAGCATGTACTCAGGCTTTATAGTGTTTAATAGGTTGTTCTTTGAAGTTCACATAAGAAAGTATTATTTTATTTTTAAATAAAGTAAATCTTCGTTCCCTCACAGCAGATATTTCGCATTGCATGGCTGCAATCTTTATATGCTAATCAACAGGGCTTTTGATGGATATGACACACCACCAGCAGCTTGATGACCATGACGCTGTGGAATCAGACATGTTCTTCTATTTATATGTACTCAGGCTTTTTGTTGTTATGAAGATTGTTCCTTCAAGTTTTTATAAGAACGTAGTACTTTATTTTTAAATGTAGTAAATCTTTGTTGCCTCCCATCTGGGAGTTCGCATTGCATGGCTGCAATCTTTATTTTCCCTTCAATTGGGGTTTTAGTGGATATGCACACCATCAGCAGCTCGATGACCACAAGGGTGTGGAATCATTCAAGTTGTTCTCCTATTGGTATGTACTCAGGCTTTATAGTGTTTTAAAGATTGTTCTTTGAAGTTCACGTAAGAAAGTATTATTTTATTTTTAAATGATGTAAATCTTTGTTGTCTCACAGCAGATATTTCGCGTTGCATGGCTGCAATCTTTATATGCCCATCAACAGGGCTTTTGAAGGATATGACATGCCACCAACAGCTTGATGACCACGATGGTGTGGAATCAGACATGTTCTTCTATTGGTATGTACTCAGACTTTTTGTAGTTATAAAGATTGTTCCTTCAAGTTTTTATAAGAACATAGTACTTTATTTTTAAATGCAGTAAATCTTAGTTGCCTCACATCAGGGAGTTCGCAATGCATGGCTGCAATCTTCATTTTCCCTTCAACTGGGCTTTTGTTGGATATGTCACACCACAGGCAGCTTGATGACCATAAAGTTAAGTATCAGACAAGTTGTTCTTCTATTGGTATGTACTCAGGCTTTATGTTGTTTTAAAGATTGTTCTCCGAAGTACTTATAAGAACATAGTACTTTATTTTGAAATGTAGTTAATCTTTGTTGCCTCACATCAGGGAGTTCGCATTGCATGGTTGCAATCTTTATTTTCCCTTCAACTGGGCTTTTGGTGGATATGCACACCATCAGCAGCTCGATGACCACGGCGGAGTGGAATCAGACAAGTTGTTCTTCTATTGGTATGTACTCAGGCTTTACAGTGTTTTAAAGATTGTTCTTTGAAGTTCACATAAGAAAGTATTATTTTATTTTTAAATGAAGTAAATCTTAGTTGCCTAACAGCAGATATTTCGCATTGCATTACTGGAATCTTTATTTGCCCATCAACAGGGCTTTTGGTGGATATGACAAACCACCAGCAGGTTGATGACCACGATGGTGTTTAATCAGACAAGTTGTTCTATTGGTATGTACTCAGGATTTATAGTGTTTTAAAGATTGATTTTTGAAATTCACATAAGAAATTATTATTTTACTTTTAAAAGAAGTAAATCTTCATTGCTTCACAGCTGATAGTTCGCATTGCATGGCTGCAATCTTTATTTGCCCATCAACAGGGCTTTTGATGGATATGACACACCACAAGCAGCTTGATGACCAGAACGGTGTGGAATCAGACAAGTCGTTTTTTTATTGGTATGTACTCAGGCTTTTTGTTGTTTTAAAGATTGTTCCTTGAAGATCTTATGAGAACATAATACCTTATTTTTAAATGTAGTAAATCTTTGTTGTCCCACATTAGGGAGTTCGCATTGCATGGCTGCAATCAATATTTGCAGTGAACTGGGAATTTGATGGATATGACCAGCAGCTTGACGACCACAACGGTGTGGAATCAGACAAGTTGTTCTTCTATTGGTATGTACTCAGGCTTTATAGTGTTTTATAGATTGTTCTGTGAAGTTCACATAAGAAAGCATTATGTTATATTTAAATAAAGTTAATCTTCGTTGCCTCACAGCAGATATTTCGCATTGCATGGCTGCAATTTTTATATGCCCATCAACAGGGCTTTTGATGGATATGACACACCACCAGCAGCTTGATGACCATGACGGTGTGGAATCAGACATGTTCTTCTATTTATATGTACTCAGGTTTTTTGTTGTTATAAAGACTGTTCCTTCAAGTTTTTATAAGAACATAGTACTTTATTTTTAAATGTAGTAAATCTTTGTTGCCTCACATCTGGGAGTTCGCATTGCATGGCTGCAATCTTTATTTCCCTCCACATGGGCTTTTAGTGGATATGCACACCATCAGCAGCTCGATGACCACAAGTGTGTGGAATCACACAAGTTGTTCTCCTATTGGTATGTACTCAGGCTTTATAGTGTTTCAAAGATGGTTCTTTGAAGTTCACGTAAGAAAGTATTATTTTATTTTTAAATGATGTAAATCTTAGTTGCCTCACAGCAGATAGTTTGCATTGGATGGCTGCGATCTTTATTTGCACATCAACTGGGCTTCTGATTGATATGACACACCACCAGCAGCCTGATGACCTCGATGGTGTGGAATCAGACAAGTCGTTCTTCTATTGGTATGTACTCAGGCTATTTGTTGATTTCAAGATTGTTCCTTGAAGTTCTTATAAGAACATAGTACTTTATTTTTAAATGTAGTAAATCTTTGTTGACCCACATCAGGGAGTTCGCACTGCATGGCTGCAATCTATATTTGCACATCAACTGGGCTTTTGATGGATATGACCAGCAGCTTGATGACCACGACGGTGTGGAATCAGACATGTTCTTCTATTGGTATGTACTCAGACTTTTTGTTGTTATAAAGATTGTTCCTTCAAGTTTTTATAAGAACATAGTACTTTATTTTTAAATGCAGTACATCTTAGTTGCCTCACATCAGGGAGTTCGCAATGCATATCTGCAATCTTTATTTTCCCTTCAACTGGGCTTTTGGTGGATATGCACACCATCAGCAGCTCGATGACCACGATGGTGTGGAATCAGACAAGTTGTTCTTCTATTGGTATGTACTCTGGCTTTATAGGGTTTTAAAGATTTTTCTTTGAAGTTCACATCAGAAAGTATTATTTTATTTTTAAATGAAGTAAATCTTCGTTGCCTCACAGCAGATAGTTCGCATTGCATGGCTGGAATCTTTATTTGCCCACCAACAGGGCTTTTGATGGATATTACACACCACCAGCAGCTTGATGACCATGACGGTGTGGAATCAGACAAGTTGTTCTTCTATTGGTATGTACTCAGGCTTTATAGTGTTTTAAAGATTAATCTTTGAAGTTCACATAAGAAACTATTATTTTATTTTTAAAAGAAGTAAATCTTCATTGCCTCACAGCTGATAGTTCGCATTGCATGGCTGCAATCTTTATTTGCCCATCAACAGGGCTTTTGATGGATATGACACACCACAAGTATCTTGATGACCAGAACGGTGTGGAATCAGACAAGTTGTTCTTCAATTGGTATGTACTCAGGCTTTTGGTTGTTTTAAAGATTGTTCCTTGAAGTACTTATAAGAACATAATATTTTATTTTTAAATGTATTAAATCTTTGTTGCCTCACATCAGGGAGTTCGCATTGCATGGCTGCAATCTTTATTTTCCCTTCAACTGGGCTTTTGGTGGATATGCACACCATCAGCAACTTGATGACCACGATGGTGTGGAATCAGACAAGTTGTTCTTCTATTGGTATGTACTCAGGATTTCTGGTGTTTTAAAGATTGTTCCTTGAAGTTCATATAAGAACGTAGTATTTTGTTTTTAAAAGTAATAAATCTTTGTTGCCTCACATTAGGTAGTCCGCATTGCATGGCTGCAATCTTTATTTGCACATAAACTGGGCTTCTGATGGATATGACACTCCACCAGCAGCTTGACGACCACGATGGTGTGGAATCAGACATGTTCTTCTATTGGTATGTACTCAGATTTTTGTTGTTATAAAGATTGTTCCTTCAAGTTTTTATAAGAACATAGTACTTTATTTTTAAATGCAGTAAATCTTAGTTGCCTCACATCAGGGCGTTCGCAATGCATATCTGCAATCTTTATTTTCCCTTCAACTGGGCTTTTGGTGGATATGCACACCATCAGCAGCTCGATGACCACGACGGTGTGGAATCAGACAAGTTGTTCTTCTATTGGTATGTACTCAGGCTTTATAGGGTTTTAAAGATTGTTCTTTGAAGTTCACATCAGAAAGTATTATTTTATTTTTAAATGAAGTAAATCTTCGTTGCCTCACAGCAGATAGTTCGCATTGCATGGCTGGAATCTTTATTTGCCCACCAACAGGGCTTTTGATGGATATGACACACCACCAGCAGCTTGATGACCATGACGGTGTGGAATCAGACAAGTTGTTCTTCTATTGGTATGTACTCAGGCTTTATAGTGTTTTATAGATTGTTCTGTGAAGTTCACATAAGAAAGTATTATGTTATATTTAAATAAAGTTAATCTTCGTTGCCTCACAGCAGATATTTCGCATTGCATGGCTGCAATTTTTATATGCCCATCAACAGGGCTTTTGATGGATATGACACACCACCAGCAGCTTGATCACCATGACGGTGTGGAATCAGACATGTTCTTCTATTTATATGTACTCAGGTTTTTTGTTGTTATAAAGATTGTTCCTTCAAGTTTTTATAAGAACATAGTACTTTATTTTTAAATGTAGTAAATCTTTGTTGCCTCACATCTGGGAGTTCGCATTGCATGGCTGCAATCTTTATTTCCCTCCACATGGGCTTTTAGTGGATATGCACACCATCAGCAGCTCGATGACCACAAGTGTGTGGAATCACACAAGTTGTTCTCCTATTGGTATGTACTCAGGCTTTATAGTGTTTCAAAGATGGTTCTTTGAAGTTCACGTAAGAAAGTATTATTTTATTTTTAAATGATGTAAATCTTAGTTGCCTCACAGCAGATAGTTTGCATTGGATGGCTGCGATCTTTATTTGCACATCAACTGGGCTTCTGATTGATATGACACACCACCAGCAGCCTGATGACCTCGATGGTGTGGAATCAGACAAGTTGTTCTTCTATTGGTATGTACTCAGGCTATTTGTTGATTTCAAGATTGTTCCTTGAAGTTCTTATAAGAACATAGTACTTTATTTTTAAATGTAGTAAATCTTTGTTGACCCACATCAGGGAGTTCGCACTGCATGGCTGCAATCTATATTTGCACATCAACTGGGCTTTTGATGGATATGACCAGCAGCTTGATGACCACGACGGTGTGGAATCAGACATGTTCTTCTATTGGTATGTACTCAGACTTTTTGTTGTTATAAAGATTGTTCCTTCAAGTTTTTATAAGAACATAGTACTTTATTTTTAAATGCAGTACATCTTAGTTGCCTCACATCAGGGAGTTCGCAATGCATATCTGCAATCTTTATTTTCCCTTCAACTGGGCTTTTGGTGGATATGCACACCATCAGCAGCTCGATGACCACGATGGTGTGGAATCAGACAAGTTGTTCTTCTATTGGTATGTACTCTGGCTTTATAGGGTTTTAAAGATTTTTCTTTGAAGTTCACATCAGAAAGTATTATTTTATTTTTAAATGAAGTAAATCTTCGTTGCCTCACAGCAGATAGTTCGCATTGCATGGCTGGAATCTTTATTTGCCCACCAACAGGGCTTTTGATGGATATTACACACCACCAGCAGCTTGATGACCATGACGGTGTGGAATCAGACAAGTTGTTCTTCTATTGGTATGTACTCAGGCTTTATAGTGTTTTAAAGATTAATCTTTGAAGTTCACATAAGAAACTATTATTTTATTTTTAAAAGAAGTAAACCTTCATTGCCTCACAGCTGATAGTTCGCATTGCATGGCTGCAATCTTTATTTGCCCATCAACAGGGCTTTTGATGGATATGACACACCACAAGTATCTTGATGACCAGAACGGTGTGGAATCAGACAAGTTGTTCTTCAATTGGTATGTACTCAGGCTTTTGGTTGTTTTAAAGATTGTTCCTTGAAGTACTTATAAGAACATAATATTTTATTTTTAAATGTATTAAATCTTTGTTGCCTCACATCAGGGAGTTCGCATTGCATGGCTGCAATCTTTATTTTCCCTTCAACTGGGCTTTTGGTGGATATGCACACCATCAGAAACTCGATGACCACGATGGTGTGGAATCAGACAAGTTGTTCTTCTATTGGTATGTACTCAGGATTTCTGGTGTTTTAAAGATTGTTCCTTGAAGTTCATATAAGAACGTAGTATTTTGTTTTTAAAAGTAATAAATCTTTGTTGCCTCACATTAGGTAGTCCGCATTGCATGGCTGCAATCTTTATTTGCACATAAACTGGGCTTCTGATGGATATGACACTCCACCAGCAGCTTGACGACCACGATGGTGTGGAATCAGACATGTTCTTCTATTGGTATGTACTCAGATTTTTGTTGTTATAAAGATTGTTCCTTCAAGTTTTTATAAGAACATAGTACTTTATTTTTAAATGCAGTAAATCTTAGTTGCCTCACATCAGGGCGTTCGCAATGCATATCTGCAATCTTTATTTTCCCTTCAACTGGGCTTTTGGTGGATATGCACACCATCAGCAGCTCGATGACCACGACGGTGTGGAATCAGACAAGTTGTTCTTCTATTGGTATGTACTCAGGCTTTATAGGGTTTTAAAGATTGTTCTTTGAAGTTCACATCAGAAAGTATTATTTTATTTTTAAATGAAATAAATCTTCGTTGCCTCACAGCAGATAGTTCGCATTGCATGGCTGGAATCTTTATTTGCCCACCAACAGGGCTTTTGATGGATATGACACACCACCAGCAGCTTGATGACCATGACGGTGTGGAATCAGACAAGTTGTTCTTCTATTGGTATGTACTCAGGCTTTATAGTGTTTTATAGATTGTTCTGTGAAGTTCACATAAGAAAGTATTATGTTATATTTAAATAAAGTTAATCTTCGTTGCCTCACAGCAGATATTTCGCATTGCATGGCTGCAATTTTTATATGCCCATCAACAGGGCTTTTGATGGATATGACACACCACCAGCAGCTTGATGACCATGACGGTGTGGAATCAGACATGTTCTTCTATTTATATGTACTCAGGTTTTTTGTTGTTATAAAGACTGTTCCTTCAAGTTTTTATAAGAACATAGTACTTTATTTTTAAATGTAGTAAATCTTTGTTGCCTCACATCTGGGAGTTCGCATTGCATGGCTGCAATCTTTATTTCCCTCCACATGGGCTTTTAGTGGATATGCACACCATCAGCAGCTCGATGACCACAAGTGTGTGGAATCACACAAGTTGTTCTCCTATTGGTATGTACTCAGGCTTTATAGTGTTTCAAAGATGGTTCTTTGAAGTTCACGTAAGAAAGTATTATTTTATTTTTAAATGATGTAAATCTTAGTTGCCTCACAGCAGATAGTTTGCATTGGATGGCTGCGATCTTTATTTGCACATCAACTGGGCTTCTGATTGATATGACACACCACCAGCAGCCTGATGACCTCGATGGTGTGGAATCAGACAAGTCGTTCTTCTATTGGTATGTACTCAGGCTATTTGTTGATTTCAAGATTGTTCCTTGAAGTTCTTATAAGAACATAGTACTTTATTTTTAAATGTAGTAAATCTTTGTTGACCCACATCAGGGAGTTCGCACTGCATGGCTGCAATCTATATTTGCACATCAACTGGGCTTTTGATGGATATGACCAGCAGCTTGATGACCACGACGGTGTGGAATCAGACATGTTCTTCTATTGGTATGTACTCAGACTTTTTGTTGTTATAAAGATTGTTCCTTCAAGTTTTTATAAGAACATAGTACTTTATTTTTAAATGCAGTACATCTTAGTTGCCTCACATCAGGGAGTTCGCAATGCATATCTGCAATCTTTATTTTCCCTTCAACTGGGCTTTTGGTGGATATGCACACCATCAGCAGCTCGATGACCACGATGGTGTGGAATCAGACAAGTTGTTCTTCTATTGGTATGTACTCTGGCTTTATAGGGTTTTAAAGATTTTTCTTTGAAGTTCACATCAGAAAGTATTATTTTATTTTTAAATGAAGTAAATCTTCGTTGCCTCACAGCAGATAGTTCGCATTGCATGGCTGGAATCTTTATTTGCCCACCAACAGGGCTTTTGATGGATATTACACACCACCAGCAGCTTGATGACCATGACGGTGTGGAATCAGACAAGTTGTTCTTCTATTGGTATGTACTCAGGCTTTATAGTGTTTTAAAGATTAATCTTTGAAGTTCACATAAGAAACTATTATTTTATTTTTAAAAGAAGTAAATCTTCATTGCCTCACAGCTGATAGTTCGCATTGCATGGCTGCAATCTTTATTTGCCCATCAACAGGGCTTTTGATGGATATGACACACCACAAGTATCTTGATGACCAGAACGGTGTGGAATCAGACAAGTTGTTCTTCAATTGGTATGTACTCAGGCTTTTGGTTGTTTTAAAGATTGTTCCTTGAAGTACTTATAAGAACATAATATTTTATTTTTAAATGTATTAAATCTTTGTTGCCTCACATCAGGGAGTTCGCATTGCATGGCTGCAATCTTTATTTTCCCTTCAACTGGGCTTTTGGTGGATATGCACACCATCAGCAACTCGATGACCACGACGGTGTGGAATCAGACAAGTTGTTCTTCTATTGGTATGTACTCAGGATTTCTGGTGTTTTAAAGATTGTTCATTGAAGTTCATATAAGAACGTAGTATTTTGTTTTTAAAAGTAATAAATCTTTGTTGCCTCACATTAGGTAGTCCGCATTGCATGGCTGCAATCTTTATTTGCACATCAACTGGGCTTCTGATGGATATGACACTCCACCAGCAGCTTGATGACCACGACGTTGTGGAATCAGACAAGTCGTTCTTCTGTTGGTATGTACTCAGGATTTTTGTTGTGTTAAAGATTGTTCCTTGAAGATCTTATAAGAACATAATACCTTAATTTTAAATGTAGTAAATCTTTGTTGTCCCACATCAGGGAGTTCGCATTGCATGGCTGCAATCTGTATTTGCACATCAACTGGGCCTTTGATGGATATGACCAGCAGCTTGATGACCACGACGGTGTGGAATCAGACAAGTTGATCTTCTATTGGTATGTACTCAGGCTTTATAGTGTTTTATAGATTGTTCTTTGAAGTTCACATAAGAAAGTATTATTTTATTTTTAAAGAAAGTTAATCTTCGTTGCCTCAAAGCAGATATTTCGCATTGCATGGCTGCAATCTTTATATGCCCATCAACAGGGCTTCTGATGGATATGACACACCACCAGCAGCTTGATGACCATGACGGTGTGGAATCAGACATGTTCTTCTATTTATATGTACCCAGGCTTTTTGTTGTTATAAAGATTGTTCCTTCAAGTTTTATAAGAACATAGTACTTTATTTTTAAATGTAGTAAATCTTTGTTGCCTCACATCTGGGAGTTCGCATTGCATGGCTGCAATCTTTATTTTCCCTTCAATTGGGCTTTTAGTGTATATGCACACCATCAGCAGCTCGATGACCACAAGGGTGTGGAATCACTCAAGTTGTTCTCCTATTGGTATGTACTCAGGCTTTATAGTGTTTAAAAGATTGTTCTTTGACGTTCACATAAGAAAGTAATAATTTATTTTTAATTGAAGTAAATCTTCATTGCCTCACAGCAGATAGTTCGCATTGCATGGCTGCAATCTTTATTTGCACATCAACTGGGCTTTTGATGGATATGACACACCACCAGCTGCTTGATGACCACGACGATGTGGAATCAGACAAGTTGTTCCTCTATTGGTATGTACTCAGGGTTTTTGTTGTTATAAAGATTGTTTCTTCAACTTTTTATAAGAACATAGTACTTTATTTTTAAATGTAGTAAATCTTTTATATCTCACATCAGGGAGTTCGCATTGCATGGCTGCAATCTTTATTTTCCCTTCAACTGGCCTTTTGGTGGATATGCACACCAACAGCAGCACGATGACCACGACGGAGTGGAATCAGACAAGTTGTTCTTCTATTGATATGTACTCAGGCTTTATAGTGTTTTAAAGATCGTTCTTTGAAGTTCACATAAGAAAGTATTATTTTATTTTTAAATGAAGTAAATCTTCGTTGCCTCACCGCAGATAGTTTGCATTGCGTGGCTGCAATCTTTATTTGCCCATCAACAGGGCTATTGATGGATATGGCACACCACCAGCAGTTTGATGACCACGTCGGTGTGGAATCAGACAAGTTGTTCTTCTATTGGTATGTACTCAGTCGTTATAGTGTTTTAAAGATTGTTCTTTGAAGTTTACATAAGAAAGTATTTTTTTGTTGTGAAATGAAGTAAATCTTCGTTGCCTCACAGCAGATATTTTGCATTGCATGGCTGCAATCTTTATTTGCCCATCAACTGGGCTTTCGATGGATATGACACACCACCAGCAGTATGATGACCACCACGGTGTGGAATCAGACATGTTCTTCTATTGGTATGTACTCAGGCTTTTTGTTGTTTTATAGATTGTTCCTTGAAGTTCTTATAAGAACATAGCACTTTTTTTTAAATGTAGTAAATCTTTGTTGCCTCACATCTGGGTGTTCGCATTACACGGCTGCAATCTTTATTTTCCCTTCAATTGGGCTTTTAGTGGATATGCACACCATCAGCAGCTCAATGCCCATGACGGTGTGAATCAGACAAATTGTTCTTCTATTGGTATGTACCCAGGCTCTCTGGTGTTTTAAAGATTGTTCCTTGAAGTTCATATAAGAACGTAGTATTTTGTTTTTAAATGTAGTAAATCTTTGTTGCCTCACGTCAGGGAGTCCGCATTGCATGGCTGCAAACTTTATTTGCATATCAACTGGGCTTTCGATGGGTATGACACACCAACGAGCAGCTTGATGACCACCACGGTGTGGAATCAGACGTGTTCTTCTATTGGTATGTACTCAGGATTTTTGTTGTTTTAATGATTGTTCCTTGAAATTCTTATAAGAACATAGTACTTTATTTTAAAATGTAGTAAATCTTTGTTTCTCACATCAGGGAGTTCGCATTGCATGGCTGAAATCTTTATTTTCACTTCAACTGGGCTTTTCTTGGATATGCACACCATCAGCAGCTCGATGAACACGAGGGTGTGGAATCAGACAAGTTGTTCTCCTATTGGTATGTACTCAGGCTTTATAATGTTTTAAAGATTGTTCTTTGAAGTTCACATCAGAAAGTATTATTTTATTTTTAAATGAAGTAAATCTTCGTTGCCTCACAGCAGATAGTTCGCATTGCATGGCTGGAATCTTTATTTGCCCACCAACAGGGCTTTTGATGGATATGACACACCACCAGCAGCTTGATGACCATGACGGTGTGGAATCAGACAAGTTGTTCTTCTATTGGTATGTACTCAGGCTTTATAGTGTTTTAAAGATTGATCTTTGAAGTTCACATAAGAAACTATTATTTTATTTTTAAAAGAAGTAAATCTTCATTGCCTCACAGCTGATAGTTCACATTGCATGGCTGCAATCTTTATTTGCCCATCAACAGGGCTTTTGATGGAAATGACACACCACAAGTATCTTGATGACCAGAACGGTGTGGAATCAGACAAGTTGTTCTTCATTTGGTATGTACTCAGGCTTTTGGTTGTTTTAAAGATTGTTCCTTGAAGTACTTATAAGAACATAATACTTTATTTTTAAATGTATTAAATCTTTGTTGCCTCACATCAGGGAGTTCGCATTGCATGGCTGCAATCTTTATTTTCCCTTCAACTGGGCTTTTGGTGGATATGCACACCATCAGCAACTCGATGACCACGACGGTGTGGAATCAGACAAGTCGTTCTTCTATTGGTATGTACTCAGGATTTTTGTTGTGTTAAAGATTGTTCCTTGAAGATCTTATAAGAACATAATACCTTATTTCTAAATGTAGTAAATCTTTGTTGTCCCACATCAGGGAGTTCGCATTGCATGGCTGCAATCTGTATTTGCACATCAACTGGGCCTTTGATGGATATGACCAGCAGCTTGATGACCACGACGGTGTGGAATCAGACAAGTTGATCTTCTATTGGTATGTACTCAGGCTTTATAGTGTTTTATAGATTGTTCTTTGAAGTTCACATAAGAAAGTATTATTTAATTTTTAAAGAAAGTTAATCTTCGTTGCCTCAAAGCAGATATTTCGCATTGCATGGCTGCAATCTTTATATGCCCATCAACAGGGCTTCTGATGGATATGACACACCACCAGCAGCTTGATGACCATGACGGTGTGGAATCAGACATGTTCTTCTATTTATATGTACCCAGGCTTTTTGTTGTTATAAAGATTGTTCCTTCAAGTTTTATAAGAACATAGTACTTTATTTTTAAATGTAGTAAATCTTTGTTGCCTCACATCTGGGAGTTCGCATTGCATGGCTGCAATCTTTATTTTCCCTTCAATTGGGCTTTTAGTGTATATGCACACCATCAGCAGCTCGATGACCACAAGGGTGTGGAATCACTCAAGTTGTTCTCCTATTGGTATGTACTCAGGCTTTATAGTGTTTAAAAGATTGTTCTTTGAAGTTCACATAAGAAAGTATTAATTTATTTTTAATTGAAGTAAATCTTCGTTGCCTCACAGCAGATAGTTCGCATTGCATGGCTGCAATCTTTATTTGCACATCAACTGGGCTTTTGATGGATATGACACAATACCAGCTGCTTGATGACCACGACGATGTGGAATCAGACAAGTTGTTCCTCTATTGGTACGTACTCAGGGTTTTTGTTGTTATAAAGATTGTTTCTTCAACTTTTTATAAGAACATAGTACTTTATTTTTAAATGTAGTAAATCTTTTATATCTCACATCAGGGAGTTCGCATTGCATGGCTGCAATCTTTATTTTCCCTTCAACCGGCCTTTTGGTGGATATGCACACCAACAGCAGCACGATGACCACGAGGGAGTGGAATCAGGCAAGCTGTTCTTCTATTGATATGTACTCAGGCTTTATAGTGTTTTAAAGATCGTTCTTTGAAGTTCACATAAGAAAGTATTATTTTATTTTTAAATGAAGTAAATCTTCGTTGCCTCACAGCAGATAGTTTGCATTGCGTGGCTGCAATCTTTATTTGCCCATCAACACAGCTATTGATGGATATGGCACACCACCAGCAGTTTGATGACCACGTCGGTGTGGAATCAGACAAGTTGTTCTTCTATTGGTATGTACTCAGTCGTTATAGTGTTTTAAAGATTGTTCTTTGAAGTTTACATAAGAAAGTATTTTTTTGTTGTGAAATGAAGTAAATCTTCGTTGCCTCACAGCAGATATTTCGCATTGCATGGCTGCAATCTTTATTTGCCCATCAACTGGGCTTTCGATGGATATGACACACCACCAGCAACTTGATGACCACCACGGTGTGGTATCAGACATGTTCTTCTATTGGTATGTACTCAGGCTTTTTGTTGTTTTATAGATTGTTCCTTGAAGTTCTTATAAGAACATAGCACTTTTTTTTAAATGTAGTAAATCTTTGTTGCCTCACATCTGGGTGTTCGCATTACATGGCTGCAATCTTTATTTTCCCTTCAATTGGGCCTTTAGTGGATATGCACACCATCAGCAGCTCGGTGCCCATGACGGTGTGAATCAGACAAATTGTTCTTCTATTGGTATGTACCCAGGCTCTCTGGTGTTTTGAAGATTGTTCCTTGAAGTTCATATAAGAATGTAGTATTTTGTTTTTAAATGTAGTAAATCTTTGTTGCCTCACGTCAGGGAGTCCGCATTGCATGGCTGCAAACTTTATTTGCATATCAACTGGGCTTTCGATGGGTATGACACACCAACCAGCAGCTTGATGACCACCACGGTGTGGAATCAGACATGTTCTTCTATTGGTATGTACTCAGGATTTTTGTTGTTTTAAAGATTTTTCCTTGAAATTCTTATAAGAACATAGTACTTTATTTTTAAATGTAGTAAATCTTTGTTTCTCACAGCAGGAAGTTCGCATTGCATGGCTGAAATCTTTATTTTCACTTCAACTGGGCTTTTCTTGGATATGCACACCATCAGCAGCTCGATGAACACGAGGGTGTGGAATCAGACAAGTTGTTCTCCTATTGGTATGTACTCAGGCTTTATAGTGTTTTAAAGATTGTTCTATGAAGTTCACGTAAGAAAGTATCATTTTATTTTTAAATAAGGTAAATCTTCGTTGCCTCACAGCAGATAGTTCGCATTGCATGGCTGCAATCTTTATTTGCCCATCAACATGGCTTTTGATGGATATGACACACCACCAGCAGCTTGATGACCATGAAGGTGTGGAGTCAGACAAGTTTTTCTTCTATTGGTATGTACTCAGGCTTTATAGTGTTTTATAAATTGTTCTTTTAAGTTCACATAAGAAAGTATTATTTTATTTTTAAATAAAGTAAATGTTCGATGCCTCACAGCAGATAGTTCGCATTGCATGGCTGCAATCTTTATTTGCCCATCAACAGGGCTTTTGAAGGATATGACACACCACCAGCAGCTTGATGACCACGACGGTGTGGAATCAGACAAGTTGTTCTTCTATAGGTATGTACTCAGGCTTTATAGTGTTTAAAAGATTGTTCTTTGAACTTCACATAAGAAAGTATTAATTTATTTTTAATTGAAGTAAATCTTCGTTGCCTCACAGCAGATTGTTTGCACTGCATGGCTGCAATCTTTATTTGCCCATCAACAGGGCTTTTGGTGGATATGACATACCACCAGCAGCTTGATGACCACGACGGTGTGGAATCAGACTAGTTGTTCTTCTATTGGTATGTACTCAGGCTTTTTCTTGTTTTAAAGATTGTTCCTTGAAGTTCTTATAAGAACATAGTACTTTATTTTTAAATGTAGTAAATCTTTCTTGCCTCACATCAGGGAGTTTGCATTGCATGGCTGCAATCTTTTTTTTCCCTTCAACTGGGCTTTTGGTGGATATGCACACCATCAGCAGCTCGATGACCACGACGGTGTGGAATCAGTCAAGTTGTTCTTCTATGGGAATGTACTCAGGCTTTCTGGTGTTTCAAAGATTGTTCCTTGAAGTTAATATAAGTACATAGTATTTTGTTTTTAAAAGTAGTAAATCTTTGTTGCCTCACAACAGGGAGTCCGCATTGCATGGCTGCAATCTTTATTTGCCCATCAACAGGGCTTTTGATAGATTTGACTCACCACCAGCTGCATGATGACCTCGACGGTGTGGAATCAGACAAATTGTTCTCCTATTGGTATGTACTCAGGCTTAATAGTGTTTTAAAGATTGTTCTTTGAAGTTCACATAAGAAAGTATTATTTTATTTTTAAATGAAGTAAATCTTTGTTGCCTCACAGCAGATAGTTCGCATTGCATGGCTGCAATCTTTATTTGCCCATCAACAGGGTTTTTGATGGATATGACACATCACCAGCAGCTTGATGACCACGACGGTGTGGAATCAGACAAGTTGTTCTTCTATTGGTATGTACCCAGGCTTTATAGTGTTTTAAAGACTGTTCTTTGAATTTCACAAAAGAAAGTATTATTATATTTTTGAATGAAGAAAATCTTCGTTGCCTCACAGCACATAGTTCACATTGCATGGCTGCAATCTTTATTGGCCCATCAACAGGGCTTTTGAGGGATATGACACACCACCAGCAGCTTGATGACCACGACGGTGTGGAATCAGACAAGTTGTTCTTCTATAGGTATGTACTCAGGCTTTATAGTGTTTAAAAGATTGTTCTTTGAAGTTCACATAAGAAAGTATTAATTTATTTTTAATTGAAGTAAATCTTCGTTGCCTCACAGCAGATTGTTTGCACTGCATGGCTGCAATCTTTATTTGCCCATCAACAGGGCTTTTGGTGGATATGACATACCACCAGCAGCTTGATGAACACGACGGTGTGGAATCAGACTAGTTGTTCTTCTATTGGTATGTACTCAGGCTTTTTCTTGTTTTAAAGATTGTTCCTTGAAGTTCTTATAAGAACATAGTACTTTATTTTTAAATGTAGTAAATCTTTCTTGCCTCACATCAGGGAGTTTGCATTGCATGGCTGCAATCTTTTTTTTCCCTTCAACTGGGCTTTTGGTGGATATGCACACCATCAGCAGCTCGATGACCACGACGGTGTGGAATCAGTCAAGTTGTTCTTCTATGGGAATGTACTCAGGTTTTCTGGTGTTTCAAAGATTGTTCCTTGAAGTTAATATAAGTACATAGTATTTTGTTTTTAAAAGTAGTAAATCTTTGTTGCCTCACAACAGGGAGTCCGCATTGCATGGCTGCAATCTTTATTTGCCCATCAACAGGGCTTTTGATAGATTTGACTCACCACCAGCAGCATGATGACGTCGACGGTGTGGAATCAGACAAATTGTTCTCCTATTGGTATGTACTCAGGCTTAATAGTGTTTTAAAGATTGTTCTTTGAAGTTCACATAAGAAAGTATTATTTTATTTTTAAATGAAGTAAATCTTTGTTGCCTCACAGCAGATAGTTCGCATTGCATGGCTGCAATCTTTATTTGCCCATCAACAGGGTTTTTGATGGATATGACTCATCACCAGCAGCTTGATGACCACGACGGTGTGGAATCAGACAAGTTGTTCTTCTATTGGTATGTACCCAGGCTTTATAGTGTTTTAAAGACTGTTCTTTGAATTTCACACATGAAAGTATTATTATATTTTTGAATGAAGAAAATCTACGTTGCCTCACAGCACATAGTTCACATTGCATGGCTGCAATCTTTATTTGCCCATCAACAGGTCTTTTGAGGGATATGACACACCACCAGCAGCTTGATGACCACGACGGTGTGGAATCTGACAAGTTGTTCTTCTATAGGTATGTACTCAGGCTTTATAGTGTTTAAAAGATTGTTCTTTGAAGTTCACATCAGAAAGTATTAATTTATTTTTAATTGAAGTAAATCTTTGTTGCCTCACAGCAGATAGTTTGCATTGCCTGGCTGCAATCTTTATTTGCCCATCAACAGGGCTTTTGGTGGATATGACATACCACCAGCAGCTTGATGCCCACGACGGTGTGGAATCAGACAAGTTGTTCTTCTATTGGTATGTACTCAGGCTTTTTGTTGTTTTAAAGATTGTTCCTTGAAGTTCTTATAAGAACATAGTACTTTATTTTTAAATGTAGTAAATCTTTCTTGCCTCACATCAGGGAGTTTGCATTGCATGGCTGCAATCTTTTTTTTCCCTTCAAATGTTCTTTTGGTGGATATGCACACCATCAGCAGCTTGATGACCACGACGGTGTGGAATCAGTCAAGTTGTTCTTCTATGGGTATGTACTCAGGCTTTCTGGTGTTTTAAAGATTGTTCCTTGAAGTTAATATAAGAACATAGTATTTTGTTTTTAAAAGTAGTAAATCTTTGTTGCCTCATAACAGGGAGTCTGCATTGCATGGCTGCAATCTTTATTTGCCCATCAACAGGGCTTTTGATAGATTTGACTCACCACCAGCAGCATGATGACCTCGACGGTGTGGAATCAGACAAGTTGTTCTTCTATTGGTATGTACTCAGGATTTTTGTCGTTTTAAAGATTGAACCTTCAAGTTTTTATAAGAACATAGAACTTTATTTTTAAATGCAGTAAATTTTAGTTGCCTCACATCAGGGAGTTCGCAATGCATGGCTGCAATCTTTATTTTCCCTTCAACTGGGCTTTTGGTGGATATGACACTCCATCAGCAACTTGATGACCACGACGGTGTAGAATTAGACAAATTGTTCTCCTATTGGTATGTACTCAGGCTTAATAGTGTATTAAAGATTGTTCTTTGAAGTTCACATAAGAAAGTATTATTTTATTTTTAAATGAAGTAAATCTTTGTTGCCTCACAGCAGATAGTTCGCATTGCATGGCTACAATCTTTATTTGCCCATCAACAGGGTTTTTGATGGATATGACACATCACCAGCAGCTTGATGACCACGAATGTGTGGAATCAGACAAGTTGTTCTTCTATTTATATGTACTCAGGCTTTATAGTGTTTTAACGATTGTTCTTTGAAGTTCACATAAAAAAGTATTATTTTATTTTTAAATGAAGTAAATCTTCGTTGCCTCACAACACAAAGTTCGCATTGCATAGCTGCAATCTTTATTTGCCTATCAACAGGGCTTTTGGTGGATATGACAAACCACCAGCAGCTTGATTACCACGACGGTGTGGAATCAGACAAGTTGTTCTTCTATTGGTATGTACTCAGGCTTTATAGTGTTTTAAAGATTGATCTTTGAAGTTCACGTAAGAAAGTATTACTTTATTTTTAAATGTAGTAAATCTTTGTTGCCTCACATCAGGGAGTTCGCATTGCATGGCTGCAATCTTTATTTTCCCTTCAATTGGGCTTGGGGTGGATATGCACAGCATCAGCAGCTCGATGACCACGACGGTGTGGAATCAGACAAGTCGGTCTTCTATTGGTATGTACTCATGCTTTCTGGTGTTTTAAAGATTGTTCCTTGAAGTTCATATAAGAACGTAGTATTTTGTTTTTAAAAGAAGTAAATCATTGTTGCCTCACATCAGAGAGTCTGCATTGCATGGCTGCAATCTTTATTTGCACATCAACTGGGATTTTGATGGATATGACACACCACCAGTAGATAGATGACCACGACACTGTGGAATCAGACAAGTCGGTCTTCTATTGGTATGTACTCAGGCTTTTTGTTGTTTTAAAGATTGTTCCTTGAAGATCTTATGAGAACATAATACCTTATTCTTAAATGTAGTAAATCTTTGTTGTCCCACATTAGGGAGTTCGCATTGCATGGCTGCAATCTATATTTGCAGTGAACTGGGCCTTTGATGGATATGACCAGCAGCTTGATGACCACAACGGTGTGGAATCAGACAAGTTGTTCTTCTATTGGTATGTACTCAGGCTTTATAGTGTTTTATAGATTGTTCTGTGAAGTTCACATAAGAAAGTATTATTTTATTTTTAAATAAAGTTAATCTTCGTTGCCTCACAGCAGATATATCGCATTGCATGGCTGCAATCTTTATATGCCCATCAACAGGGCTTTTGATGGATATGACACACCACCAGCAGCTTGATGACCAAGACGGTGTGGAATCAGACATGTTCTTCTATTTATATGTACTCAGGCTTTTTGTTGTTATAAAGATTGTTCCTTCAAGTTTTTATAAGAACATAGTACTTTATTCTTAAATGTAGTAAATCTTTGTTGCCTCACATCTGGGAGTTCGCATTGCATGGCTGCAATCTTTATTTTCCCTCCATATGGGCTTTTAGTGGATATGCACACCATCAGCAGCTCGATGACCACAAGTGTGTGGAATCACTCAAGTTGTTCTCCTATTGGTATGTACTCAGGCTTTATAGTGTTTCAAAGATGGTTCTTTGAAGTTCACGTAAGAAAGTATTATTTTATTTTTAAATGATGTAAATCTTAGTTGCCTCACAGCAGATAGTTTGCATTGCATGGCTGCGATCTTTATTTGCACATCAACTGGGCTTTTGATTGATATGACACACCACCAGCAGCCTGATGACCATGACGGTTTGGAACCAGACATGTTCTTCTAATTATATGTACTCAGGCTTTTTGTTGTTATAAAGATTGTTCCTTCAAGTTTTTATAAGAACATAGTACTTTATTTTTAAATGTAGTAAATCTTTGTTGCCTCACATCAGGTAGTTCGCATTGCATGGCTGCAATCTTTATTTTCCCTTCAACTGGGCTTTTAGTGGATATGCATACCATCAGCAGCTCGATGACCACGAGGGTGTGGAATCAGACAAGTTGTTCTTCTATTGGTATGTACTCAGGCTTTATAATGTTTTAAAGATTGTTCTTTGAAGTTCACATAAGGAAGTATTATTTAATTTTAAATGAAGTAAATCTTCGTTGCCTCACAGCAGATATTTCGCATTGCATGGCTGCAATGTTTATTTGCCCAACAACAGGGCGTTTGATGGATATGACACACCACCAGCAGCTTGATGAACACAACGGTGTGAAAACAGACAAGTTGTTCTTCTATTGGTATGTACTCAGGCTTTATAGTGTTTTAAAGATTGTTCTTTGAAGTTCACATAACAAAGTATCAGTTTATTTTTAAATGAAGTAAATCTTCATTGCCTCTCAGCAGATAGTTCGCATTGCATGGCTGCAATTTTTATTTGCTCACCAACAGGGCTTTTGATGTATATGAAACACCACCAGCAGCTTGATGACCACGACGGTGTGGAATCAGACAAGTTGTTCTTCTATTGGTATGTACTCAGGCTTTTTGTTGTTTTAACAATTGTTCCTTGAATTTCTTATAAGAACATAGTACTGTATTTTTAAATGTAATAAATCTTTGTTGCCTCACATCAGGGAGTTCGAATTGCATGGCTGCAATCTTTATTTTCCCTTCAACTAGGCTTTTGGTGGATATGCACACCATCAGCAGCTCGATGACCACGACGGTGTGGAATTAGACAAGTTGTTCTTCTATTGGTATGTACTCAGGCTTTCTGGTGTTTTAAAGATTGTTCGTTGAAGTTCATATAAGAACGTAGTATTTTGTTTTTGAAAGTAGTAATTCTTTGTTGCCTCACATCAGGTAGTCTGCATTGCATGGCTGCAATATTTTTTTGCACATCAACTGGCATTTTGGTTAATATGACACACCACCAGCAGCTTGATGACCACGACGGTGTGGAATCAGACAAGTTGTTCTTCTATTGGTATGTACTCAGGCTTTCTGGTGTTTGAAAGATTGTTCCTTGAAGTTCATATAAGAACGTAGTATTTTGTTTTTAATTGTAGTAAATCTTTGTTGCCTCACATCAGGGAGTCCGCATTGTATGGCTGCAATCTTTATTTGCATATCAACTGGGCTTTTGATGGATATGACACACCACCAGCAGATTGATGACCATGACGGTGTGGAATCAGACAAGTTGTTCTTCTATTGGTATGTACTCAGGCTTTTTGTTGTTTTAAAGATTGTTCCTTGAAAATCTTATAAGAACATAGTACCTTATTTTTAAATGTAGTAAATCTTTGTTGTTCCACACCAGGGAGTTCGCATTGCATGGCTGCAATCTTTATTTGCACATCAACTGGGCTTTCGATGGATATGACACACCATCAGCCACTTGATGACCACGACGGTGTGGAATCAGACAAGTTGTTCTCCTATTGGTATGTACTCAGGCTTTATAGTGTTTTATAGATTGTTCTTTGAAGTTCACATAAGAAAGGATTATTTTATTTTCAAATGATGTAAATCTTTGTTGCCTCACAGCAAATAGTTTGCATTGCATGGTGGTAATCTTTATTTGCCCATCAACTGGGCTTTTGATGGATATGACACACTACCAGCAGCTTGATGACCACGACGGTGTGGAATCAGACAAGTTGTTCTACTATTGGTATGTACTCAGGCTTTCTGGTGTTTTAAAGATTGTTACTTGAAGTACATATAAGAACATAGTATTTTGTTTTTAAAAGTAGTAAATTATTGTTGCCGCACATCAGGTAGTCCGCGTTGCATGGCTGCAATCTTTATTTGCACATCAACTGGGCTTTTGATGGACATGACACACCACCAGCAGCTTGATGATCATGATGGTGTGGAATCAGACAAGTTGTTCTCCAATTGGTATTTACTCAGGCTTTATACTGTTTTAAAGATTGTTCTTTGAAGTTCACGTAAAAAAAGTATTATTTTATTTTTAAATGATGTAAATCTTCGTTGCCTCACAGCAGATAGTTCGCATTGCATGGCTGCAATTCTTATTTGCCCATCAACAGAGTTTTTGATGGATATGACACAGCAACAGCAGCTTGATGACCACGACGGCGTGGAATCACACAGGTTATTCTTCTATTGGTATGTACTCAAGCTTTATAGTGTTTTAAAGATTGTTCTTTGAAGTTCACATAATAAAGTATTATTTTATTTTTAAATAAAGTAAATCTTCGTTGGCCTCACAGCAGATATTTCGCATTACTTGGGTGCAATCTTTATTTTCCCTTCATTTGGGCTTTTATTGGATATGCACACCATCAGCAGCTCGATGACCACGAGGGTGTGTAATCAGACAAGTTGTTCTCCTATTGGTATGTACTCAGGCTTTATATTGTTTTAAAGATTGTTCTTTGAAGTTCACATAAAAAAGTATTATTTGATTTTTAAATGATGTAAATCTTCGTTGCCTCACAGCAGATAGTTCGCATTGCATGGCTGCAATCCTTATTTGCCCATCAACAGGGCTTTTGATTTATACGACACAGCAACAGCAGCTTGATGACCACGACGGTGTGGAATCACACACGTTATTCTTCTATTGGTATGTACTCAGACTTTATTTTGTTTTAACAATTGTTCCTTAAAGTTCTTATAAGAACATAGTACTTTATTTCTAAATGTAGTAAATCTTTGTTGCCTCACATCAGGGAGTTTGCATTGCATGGCTGCAATATTTATTTGCACATCAACTGGGCTTTTGATGGATATGACACACCACCAGCAGCTTGATGACAACGACGGTGTGGAATCAGACAAGTTGTTCTCCTATTGGTATGTACTCAGGCTTTATATTGTTTTAAAGATTGTTCTTTGAAGTTCACATAAGAAAGTATTATTTAATTTTTAAATGAAGTAAATCTTTGTTGCCTCACATCAGGGTGTCCGCATTGCATGGCTGCAATCTTTATTTGCACATCAACTGGGCTTTTGATGGATATGACACACCACCAGCAGCCTGATGACCAAGACGGTGTGGAATCAGACAAGTTGTTCTTCTATTGGTATGTACTCAGGCTTTGCGTTGTTTGAAAGATTGTTCCTTGAAGTTCTCATAAGAACATAGCACTTTATTTTGAATTGTAGCAAATCTTTGTTGCCTCACATCAGGTAGTTCGCATTGCATGGCTGCAATCTTTATTTTCCCTTCAACTGGGCTTTTGGTGGATATGCACACCATCAGCAACTCGATGACCACGACGGTGTTGAATCAGACAAGTTGTTCTTCTATTGGTATGTACTCAGGCTTTATAGTGTTTTATAGATTGTTCTTTGAAGTTCACATAAGAAAGGATTATTTTATTTTCAAATGATGTAAATCTTTGTTCCCTCAAAGCAAATAGTTTGCATTGCATGGTGGTAATCTTTATTTGCCCATCAACAGGGCTTTTGATGGATATGACACACCACCAGCAGCTTGATGACCATGACGGTGTGGAATCAGACAAGTTGTTCTACTATTGGTATGTACTCAGGCTTTCTGGTGTTTTAAAGATTGTTACTTGAAGTTCATATAAGAAAGTATTATTTTTTTTTAAAATAAATTAAATCTCCGTTGCCTCACAGCAGATATTTCGCATTGCATGGCTGCAATCTTTATTTTCCCTTCATTTGGGCTTTTAGTGGATATGCACACCATCAGCAGCTCGATGACCAAGAGGGTGTGTAATCAGACAAGTTGTTCTCCTATTGGTATGTACTCAGGCTTTATATTGTTTTAAAGATTGTTCTTTGAAGTTCACATAAAAAAGTATTATTTGATTTTTAAATGATGTAAATCTTCGTTGCCTCACAGCAGATAGTTCGCATTGCATGGCTGCAATCCTTATTTGCCCATCAACAGGGCTATTGATTTATATGACACAGCAACAGCAGCTTGATGACCACGACGGTGTGGAATCACACAGGTTATTCTTCTATTGGTATGTACTCAGGCTTTATTTTGTTTTAACAATTGTTCCTTGAAATTCTTATAAGAACATAGTACTTTATTTCTAAATGTAGTAAATCTTTGTTGCCTCACATCAGGGAGTTCGCATTGCATGGCTGCAATCTTTATTTTCCCTTCAACTGGGCTTTTGGTGGATATGCACACCATGAGCAGCTCGATGACCACGACGGTGTGGAATTAGACAAGTTGTTTTTCTATTGGTATGAACTCAGGCTTTCTGGTGTTTTAAAGATTGTTCCTTGAAGTTCATATAAAAACGTAGTATTTTGTAATTAAAAGTAGTAAATCATTGTTGCCTCACATCAGGTAGTCTGCATTGCATGGCTGCAATATATATTTGCACATCAACTGGGCTTTTGATGGATATGACACACCACCAACAGCTTGATGACCACGACGGTGTGGAATCAGACAAGTTGTTCTTCTATTGGTATGTACTCAGGCTTTATGGTGCTTTATAGATTGTTCTTTGAAGTTCACACAAGGAAGTATTATATTATTTTTTAATAAAGTAAATCTTCGTTGCCTCACAGCAGATATTTCGCATTGCATGGCTCCATTCTTTATGTGCCCATCAACAGGGCTTTCGATGGATATGACACACCACCAGCAGCTTGATGATCACGACGGTGTAAAAACAGACAAGTCGTTCTTCTATTGGTATGTACTCAGGCTTTATAGTGTTTTAAAGATTGTTCTTTGAAGTTCACATAAAAAAGTATTATTTGATTTTTAAATGATGTAAATCTTCGTTGCCTCACAGCAGATAGTTTGCATTGCATGGCTGCAATCCTTATTTGCCCATCAACATCGCTTTTGATTTATATGACACAGCAACAGCAGCTTGATGACTACGACGGTGTGGAATCACACAGGTTATTCTTCTATTGGTATGTACTCAGGCTTATTGTTGTTTTAAAGATTGTTCCTTGATGTTCTTAAAAGAACATTGCACTTTATTTCTAAATGTAGTAAATCATTGTTGCCTCACATCAGGGAGTTCGCATTGCATGGCTGCAATCTTTATTTTCCCTTCAACTGGGCTTTTGGTGGATATGCACACCATGAGCAGCTCGATGACCACGACGGTGTGGAATTAGACAAGTTGTTTTTCTATTGGTATGAACTCAGGCTTTCTGGTGTTTTAAAGATTGTTCCTTGAAGTTCATATTAAAAAGGTAGTATTTTGTTTTTAAAAGTAGTAAATCATTGTTGCCTCACATCAGGAAGTCTGCATTGCATGGCTGCAATATTTATTTGCACATCAACTGGACTTTTGATGGATATGACACACCACCAACAGCTTGATGACCACGACGGTGTGGAATCAGACAAGTTGTTCTTCTATTGGTATGTACTCAGGCTTATTGTTGTTTTAAAGATTGTTCCTTGATGTTCTTAAAAGAACATTGCACTTTATTTTAAATGTAGTTAATCTTTGTTGCCTCACAGCAGATAGTTCGCAATGCATGGCTGCAATCTTTATTTGCCCATCAACTGGGCGTCTGATGGATAAGACACACCACCAGCAGCTTGATGACCACGACGGTGTGGAATCAGACAATTTGTTCTTCTATTGGTATGTACTCAGGCTTTTTGTTGTTATAAAGATTGTTCCTTCAAGTTTTTATAAGAACATAGTACTTTATTTTTAAATGTAGTAAATTTTTGTTGCCTCACATCAGGGTGTCCGCATTGCATGGCTGCAATCTTTATTTGCACATCAACTGGGCTTTTGATGGATATGACACACCACCAGCAGCCTGATGACCAAGACGGTGTGGAATCAGACAAGTTGTTCTTCTATTGGTATGTACTCAGGCTTTGTGTTGTTTGAAAGATCGTTCCTTGAAGTTCTCATAAGAACATAGCACTTTATTTTGAATTGTAGGAAATCTTTGTTGCCTCATATCAGTTAGTTCGCATTGCATGGCTGCAATCTTTATTTTCCCTTCAACTGGGCTTTTGGTGGATATGCACACCATCAGCAACTCGATGACCACGACGGTGTTGAATCAGACAAGTTGTTTCTCTATTGGTATGTACTCAGGCTTTATAGTGTTTTATAGATTGTTCTTTGAAGTTCACATAAGAAAGGATTATTTTATTTTCAAATGATGTAAATATTTGTTGCCTCACAGCAAATAGTTTGCATTGCATGGTGGTAATCTTTATTTGCCCATCAACAGGGCTTTTGATGGATATGACACACCACCAGCAGCTTGATGACCACGACGGTGTGGAATCAGACAAGTTGTTCTACTATTGGTATGTACTCAGGCTTTCTGGTGTTTTAAAGATTGTTCCTTGAAGTTCATATAAGAACGTAGTATTTTGTTTTTAAAAGTAGTAAATTATTGTTGCCGCACATCAGGTAGTCCGCATTGCATGGCTGCAATCTTTATTTGCACATCAACTGGGCTTTTGATGGATATGACACACCACCAGCAGCTTGATGAACATGATGGTGTGGAATCAGACAAGTTGATCTTCTATTGGTATGTACTCAGGCTTTATAGTGTTTTATAGATTGTTCTTTGAAGTTCACATAAGAAAGTATTTTTTTTTTAAAAATAAATTAAATCTTCGTTGCCTCACAGCAGATATTTCGCATTGCATGGCTGCAATCTTTATTTTCCCTTCATTTGGGCTTTTAGTGGATATGCACACCATCAGCAGCTCGATGACCACGAGGGTGTGTAATCAGACAAGTTGTTCTCCAATTGGTATGTACTCAGGCTTTATATTGTTTTAAAGATTGTTCTTTGAAGTTCACGTAAAAAAGTATTATTTTATTTTTAAATGATGTAAATCTTCGTTGCCTCACAGCAGTTGTTATAAAGATTGTTCCTTCAAGTTTTTATAAGAACATAGTACTTTATTTTTAAATGTAGTAAATTTTTGTTGCCTCACATCAGGGAGTTTGCATTGCATGGCTGCAATCTCTATTTTCCCTTCATTTGGGCTTTTAGTGGATATGCACACCATCAGCAGCTCGATGACCACGAGGGTGTGTAATCAGACAAGTTGTTCTCCTATTGGTATGTACTCAGGCTTTATATTGTTTTAAAGATTGTTCTTTGAAGTTCACATAAAAAAGTATTATTTGATTTTTAAATGATGTAAATCTTCGTTGCCTCACAGCAGATAGTTCGCATTGCATGGCTGCAATCCTTATTTGCCCATCAACAGGGCTATTGATTTATATGACACAGCAACAGCAGCTTGATGACCACGACGGTGTGGAATCACACAGGTTATTCTTCTATTGGTATGTACTCAGGCTTTATTTTGTTTTAACAATTGTTCCTTGAAGTTCTTATAAGAACATAGTACTTTATTTCTAAATGTAGTAAATCTTTGTTGCCTCACATCAGTTAGTTCGCATTGCATGGCAGCAATCTTTATTTTCCCTTCAACTGGGCTTTTGGTGGATATGCAAACCATAAGCAGCTCGATGACCACGACGGTGTGGAATTAGACAAGTTGTTTTTCTATTGGTATGAACTCAGGCTTTCTGGTGTTTTAAAGATTGTTCCTTGAAGTTCATATAAAAACGTAGTATTTTGTTTTTAAAAGTAGTAAATCTTTGTTGCCTCACATCAGGTAGTCTGCATTGCATGGCTGCAATATTTATTTGCACATCAACTGGGCTTTTGATGGATATGACACACCACCACCAGCTTGATGACCACGACGGTGTGGAATCAGACATGTTGTTCTTCTATAGCTATGTACTCAGGCTTTATAGTGTTTTAAAGATTGTTCTTTGAAGTTCATATAAGAACGTAGTATTTTGTTTTTAAATGTAGTAAATCTTTGTTGCCTCACATCAGGGAGTTCGCATTGCATGGCTGCAATCTTCATTTTCCCTTCAACTGGGCTTTTGGTTGATATGCACACAATCAGCTGCTCGAAGACCACGACGATGTGGAATCATACAAGTTGTTCTTCTAGTGGTATGTACTCAGGCTTATTGTTGTTTTAAAGATTGTTCCTTGATGTTCTTAAAAGAACATTGCACTTTATTTTAAATGTAGTTAATCTTTGTTGCCTCACAGCAGATAGTTCGCATTGCATGATGACCACGACGGTGTGGAATCAGACAATTTGTTCTTTTATTGGTATGTACTCAGGCTTTTTGTTGTTATAAAGATTGTTCTTTCAAGTTTTTATAAGAACATAGTACTTTATTTTTAAATGTAGTAAATTTTTGTTGCCTCACAACAGGGAGTACGCATTGCATGGCTGCAATCTTTATTTTCCCTTCAACTGGGCTTTTGGTGGATATGCACACCATCAGCAGCTTGATGACCAATACGGTGTGGAATCAGACAAGTTGTTCTTCTATTGGTATGTACTCAGGCTTTGTGTTGTTTTAAAGATTGTTCCTTGAAAATCTTGTAAGAACATAGTACCTTATTTTTAAATGTAGTAAATCTTTGTTGTCCCACACCAGGGAGTTCGCATTGCATGGCTGCAATCTTTATTTGCACATCAACTGGGCTTTCGATGGATATGACACACCATCAGCCACTTGATGACCATGGCGGTGTGGAATCAGACAAGTTGTTCTCCTATTGGTATGTACTCAGGCTTTATAGTGTTTTAAAGATTGTTCTTTGAAGTTCACATAAGAAAGTATTATTTAATTTTTAAATGAAGAAAATCTTCGTTGCCTCACAGCAGATAGTTCGCATTGCATGGCTGCAATCTTTATTTGCCCATCAATAGGGCTTTTGATGGATATGACGCACCTCCAGCAGCTTGATGACCACGAAGGTGTGGAATCAGACAAGTTGTTCTTCCATTGGTATGTGCTCAGGCTTTATAGTGTTTTAAAGATTGTTCTTGGAAGTTCACATAAGAAAGTATTATTTTATTTTTAAATGAAGTAAATCTTCGTTGCCTCACAGCAGATAGTTCGCACTGCATGGCTGCAATCTTTATTTGCCCATCAACAGGGCTTTTTGTGAATATGACACACCACCAGCAGCTTGATGAGCATGACGGTGTGGAATCAGACAAGTTGTTCTTCTATTGGTATGTACTCAGGCTTTCTGGTGTTTTAAAAATTGTTCCTTGAAGTTCATATAACAACGTAGTATTTTGTTTTTAAAAGTAGTAAATCTTTGTTGCCTCACATCAGGGTGTCCGCATTGCATGGCTGCAATCTTTATTTGCACATCAACTGGGCTTTTGATGGTTATGACACACCACCAGCCACTTGATGACCACGGCGGTGTGGAATCAGACAAGTTGTTCTCCTATTGGTATGTACTCAGGCTTTATAGTGTTTTAAAGATTGTTCTTTGAAGTTCACATAAGAAAGTATTATTTAATATTTAAATGAAGAAAATCTTCGTTGCCTCACAGCAGATAGTTCGCATTGCATGGCTGCAATCTTTATTTGCCCATCAACAGGGCTTTTGATGGATATGACGCACCTCCAGCAGCTTGATGACCACGAAGGTGTGGAATCAGACAAGTTGTTCTTCTATTGGTATGTACTCAGGCTTTATAGTGTTTTAAAGATTGTTCTTTGAAGTTCACATAAGAAAGTATTATTTTATTTTTAAATGAAGTAAATCTTCGTTGCCTCACAGCAGATATTTTGCATTGCATGGCTGCAATCTTTATTTTCCCTTCAATTGGGATTTTAGTGGATAAGCACACCATCAGCAGCTCGATGACCACGAAGGTGTGGAATCAGACAAGTTGTTCTTCTATTGGTATGTGCTCAGGCTTTATAGTGTTTTAAAGATTGTTCTTGGAAGTTCACATAAGAAAGTATTATTTTATTTTTAAATGAAGTAAATCTTCGTTGCCTCACAGCAGATAGTTCGCACTGCATGGCTGCAATCTTTATTTGCCCATCAACAGGGCTTTTGGTGGATATGACACACTACCAGCAGCTTGATGACCACGACGGTGTGGAATCAGACAAGTTGTTCTTCTATTGGTATGTACTCAGGCTTTGTGTTGTTTTAAAGATTGTTCCTTGAAGTTCTCATAAGAACATAGCACTTTATTTTCAATTGTAATAAATCTTCGTTGCCTCACATCAGGAAGTTCGCATTATATATGGCTGCAATCTTTATTTTCCCTTCAAATGGGCTTTTGGTGGATATGCATACCATCAGCAACTCGATGACCACGACGGTGTTGAATCAGACAAGTTGTTCTTCTATTGGTATGTACTCAGGCTTTATAGTGTTTAATAAATTGTTCTTTGAAGGTCACAAAAGAAAGTATTATTTTATTTTTAAATAAAGTAAATCTTCGTTGCCTCACAGCAGATAGTTCGCATTGCATGGCTGCAATCTTTATTTGCCCATCAACAGGGCTTTTGAAGGATATGACACACCACTGACAGCTTGATGACCATGATGGTGTGGAATCAGACATGTTCTTCTATTGGTAATTACTCAGACTATTTGTTGTTATAAAGATTGTTCCTTCAAGTTTTTATAAGAACATAGTACTTTATTTTTAAATGTAGTAAATTTTTGTTGCCTCACATCAGGGAGTTCGCATTGCATGGCTGCAATCTTTATTTTCCCTTCAACTGGGCTTTTGGTGGATATGCACACCATCAGCAGCTTGATGACCAATACGGTGTGGAATCAGACAAGTTGTTCTTCTATTGGTATGTACTCAGGCTTTGTGTTGTTTTAAAGATTGTTCCTTGAAAATCTTGTAATAACATAGTACCTTATTTTTAAATGTAGTACATCTTTGTTGTCCCACACCAGGGAGTTCGCATTGCATGGCTGCAATCTTTATTTGCACATCAACTGGGCTTTCGATGTATATGACACACCATCAGCCACTTGATGACCACGGCGGTGTGGAATCAGACAAGTTGTTCTCCTATTGGTATGTACTCAGGCTTTATAGTGTTTTAAAGATTGTTCTTTGAACTTCACATAAGAAAGTATTATTTAATATGTAAATGAAGAAAATCTTCGTTGCCTCACAGCAGATAGTTCGCATTGCATGGCTGCAATCTTTATTTGCCCATCAACAGGGCTTTTGATGGATATGACGCACCTCCAGCATCTTGATGACCACGAAGGTGTGGAATCAGACAAGTTGTTCTTCTATTGGTATGTGCTCAGGCTTTATAGTGTTTTAAAGATTGTTTTTGGAAGTTCACATAAGAAAGTATTATTTTATTTTTAAATGAAGTAAATCTTCGTTGCCTCACAGCAGATAGTTCGCACTGCATGGCTGCAATCTTTATTTGCCCATCAACAGGGCTTTGGATGATATGACACACCACCAGCAGCTTGATGACCACGACGGTGTGGTATCAGACAAGTTGTTCTTCTATTGGTATGTACTCAGGCTTTCTGGTGTTTTAAAGATTGTTCCTTGAAGTTCATTTAACAACGTAGTATTTTGTTTTTAAAAGTAGTAAATTTTTGTTGCCTCACATCAGGGTGTCCGCATTGCATGGCTGCAATCTTTATTTGCACATCAACTGGGCTTTTGATGGTTATGACACACCACCAGCCACTTGATGACCACGGCGGTGTGGAATCAGACAAGATGTTCTCCTATTGGTATGTACTCAGGCTTTATAGTGTTTTAAAGATTGTTCTTTGAAGTTCACATAAGAAAGTATTATTTAATATTTAAATGAAGAAAATCTTCGTTGCCTCACAGCAGATAGTTCGCATTGCATGGCTGCAATCTTTATTTGCCCATCAACAGGGCTTTTGATGGCTATGACTCACCTCCAGCAGCTTGATGACCACGAAGGTGTTGAATCAGACAAGTTGTTCTTCTATTGGTATGTACTCAGGCTTTATAGTGTTTTAAAGATTGTTTTTGAAGTTCACATAAGAAAGTATTATTTAATATTTAAATGAAGAAAATCTTCGTTGCCTCACAGCAGATAGTTCGCATTGCATGGCTGCAATCTTTATTTGCCCATCAACAGGGCTTTTGATGGATATGACGCACCTACAGCAGCTTGATGACCACGAAGGTGTGGAATCAGACAAGTTGTTCTTCTATTGGTATGTGCTCAGGCTTTATAGTGTTTTAAAGATTGTTCTTGGAAGTTCACATAAGAAAGTATTATTTTATTTTTAAATAAAGTAAATCTTCGTTGCCTCACAGCAGATAGTTCGCATTGCTTGGCTGCAATCTTTATTTGCCCATCAACAGGGCTTTTGAAGGATATGACACACCACTGACAGCTTGATGACCATGATGGTGTGGAATCAGACATGTTCTTCTATTGGTAATTACTCAGACTATTTGTTGTTATAAAGATTGTTCCTTCAAGTTTTTATAAGAACATAGTACTTTATTTTTAAATGTAGTAAATCTTTGTTGCCTCACATCAGGCAGTTCGCATTGCATGGCTGCAATCTTTATTTTCTTTTCAACTGGACTTTTAGTGGATATGCACACCATCAGCAGCTCGATGACCACGACGGTGTGGAATCAGACAAGTTGTTCTTCTATTGGTATGTACTCAGGCTTTCTGGTGTTTTAAAGATTGTTCCTTGAAGTTCATATAAGATCGTAGTATTTTGAATTAAATGTAGTATATCTTTGTTGTCCCACATCAGGGAGTTCGCATTGCATGGCTGCAATCTTTATTTGCACATCAACTGGGCTTTTGATGTATATGACACACCATCAGGCACTTGATGACCACGACGGTGTGGAATTAGACAAGTTGTTCTCCTATTGGTATGTACTCAGGCTTTATAGTGTTTTAAAGATTGTTCTTTGAAGTTCATATAAGAACGTAGTATTTTGTTTTTAAATGTAGTAAATCTTTGTTGCCTCACATCAGGGAGTTCGCATTGCATGGCTGCAATCTTCATTTTCCCTTCAACTGGGCTTTTGCTGGATATGCACACCATCAGCAGCTCGATGACCACGACGATGTGGAATCATACAAGTTGTTCTTCTATTGGTATGTACTCAGGCTTATTGTTGTTTTAAAGATTGTTCCTTGAAGTTCTTATAAGAACATAGCACTTTATTTTTAAATGTAGTAAATCTTTGTTGCCTCACATCAGGGAGTACGCATTGCATGGCTGCAATCTTCATTTTCCCTTCAACTGGGCTTTTGGTGGATATGCACACCATCAGCAGCTCGATGACCACGAAGGTGTGGAATCAGACAAGTTGTTCTTCTATTGGTATGTACTCAGGCTTTCTGGTGTTTTAAAGATTGTTCCTTGAAGTTCATATAAGAACGTTGTATTTTGTCTTTAAATGTAGTAAATCTTTGTTGTCCCACATCAGGGAGTTCGCATTGCATGGCTGCAATCTTTATTTGCACATCAACTGGGCTTTCGATGGATATGACACACCATCAGGCACTTGATGACCACGACGGTGTGGAATTAGACAAGTTGTTCTCCTCTTGGTATGTACTCAGGCTTTATAGTGTTTTAAAGATTGTTCTTTGAAGTTCACATAAGAAAGTATTATTTAATTTTTAAATGAAGTAAATCTTTGTTGCCTCACATCAGGGTGTCCGCATTGCATGGCTGCAATCTTTATTTGCACATCAACTGGGCTTTTGATGGATATGACACACCACCAGCAGCCTGATGACCAAGACGGTGTGGAATCAGACAAGTTGTTCTTCTATTGGTATGTACTCAGGCTTTGTGTTGTTTGAAAGATTGTTCCTTGAAGTTCTCATAAGAACATAGCACTTTATTTTGAATTGTAGTAAATCTTTGTTGCCTCACATCAGGTAGTTCGCATTGCATGGCTGCTATCTTTATTTTCCCTTCAACTGGGCTTTTGGTGGATATGCACACCATCAGCAACTCGATGACCACGACGGTGATGAATCAGACAAGTTGTTCTTCTATTGGTATGTACTCAGGCTTTATAGTGTTTTAATGATTGTTCTTTGAACTTCACATAACAAAGTATTAGTTTATTTTTAAATGAAGTAAATCGTCGTTGCCTCACAGCAGATAGTTCGCATTGCATGGCTGCAATTTTTATTTTCTCATCAACAGGGCTTTTGATGTTTATGACACACCACCAGAAGCTTGATGACCATGACGGTGTGGAATCAGACAAGTTGTTCTTCTATTGGTATGTACTCAGGCTTTTTGTTGTTTTAACGATTGTTCCTTGAAGTTCTAATAAGAATATAGTATTTTATTTTTAAATGTAGTAAATCTTTGTTGCCTCACATCAGGGAGTTCGCATTGCATGGCTGCAATCTTTATTTTCCCTTCAACTGGGCTTTTGGTGGATATGCACACCATCAGCAGCTCGATGACCATGACGATGTGGAATCAGACAAGTTGTTCTTCTATTGGTATGTACTCAGGCTTTGTAGTGTTTTAAAGACTGTTCTTTAAAGTTCACATAAGAAAGTATTATTTTATTTTTAAATGAAGTTAATCTTTGTGGCCTCACAGCAGAGAGATGGCATTGCATGGGGGCAATCTTTATTTGCCCATCAACTGGGCTTCTGATGGATAAGACACACCACCAGCAGCTTGATGACCAACACGGTGTGGAATGAGACATGTTCTGCTCTTGGTATGTACTCAGGCTTTGTGTTGTTTTAAAGATTGTTCCTTGAAAATCTTATAAGAACATAGTACCTTATTTTTAAATGTAGTAAATCTTTGTTGTCCCACATCAGGGAGTTCGCATTGCATGGCTGCAATCTTTATTTGCCCATCAACTGGGCTTCTGATGGATAAGACACACCACCAGCAGCTTGATGACCACGACGGTGTGGAATCAGACAATTTGTTCTTCTATTGGTATGTACTCAGGCTTTTTGTTGTTATAAAGATTGTTCCTTCAAGTTTTTATAAGAACATAGTACTTTATTTTTAAATGTAGTAAGTCTTTGTTGCCTCACATCAGGGTGTCCGCATTGCATGGCTGCAATCTTTATTTGCACATCTACTGGGCTTTTGATGGATATGTCACACCACCAGCAGCCTGATGACCAAGACGGTGTGGAATCAGACAAGTTGTTCTTCTATTGGTATGTACTCAGGCTTTAAAGTGTTTTATAGTTTGTTCTTTGAAGTTCACATAAGAAAGTATTATTTTACTTTTAAAAGATGTAAATCTTCGTTGCCTCACAGCAAATAGTTTGCATTGCATATTGGCAATCTTTATTTGCCAATCAACATGGCTTTTGATGGATATGACACACCACTAGCAGCTTGATGACCACGACGGTGTGGAATCAGACAAGTTGTTCTTGTATTGGTGTGTACTCAGGCTTTATAGTGTTTTATAGATTGTTCTTTGAAGTTCACATAAGAGAGTATTATTTTATTTTTAAATGTAGTAAATCTTCGTTGCCTCACAGCAGATATTTCGCATTGCATCGCTGCAATTTTTATTTTCCCATCAACAGGGCTTTTGCTGGATATGACACACCAACAGAAGCTTGATGACCACGACGGTGTGGAATCACACAGGTTATTCTTCTATTGGTATGTACTCAGGCTTTATAGTGTTTTAAAGATTGTTCTTTAAAGTTCACATAAGAAAGTATTATTTAATTTTAAATGAAGTAAATCTTCGTTGCCTACCAGAAGATATTTCGCATTGCATGGCTGCAATATTTATGTGCCCATCAACAGGGCTTTTGATGGATATGACACACCACCAGCAGCTTGATGAACACGACGGTGTGAAAACAGACAAGTCGTTCTTCTATTGGTATGTACTCAGGCTTTATAGTGTTTTAAAGATTGTTCTTTGTAGTTCACATAACAAAGTATTAGTTTATTTTTAAATAAAGTAAATCTTCGTTGCATCACAGCAGATAGTTCGCATTGCATGGCTGCAATTTTTATTTGCTCATCAACAGGGCTTTTGATGTATATGACACACCACCAGCAGCTTGATGACCATGACGGTGTGGAATCAGACAAGTTGTTCTTCTATTGGTATGTACTCAGGCTTTTTGTTGTTTTAACGATTGTTCCTTGAAGTTCTTATAAGAATATAGTACTTTATTTTTAAATGTAGTAAATCTTTGTTGCCTCACATCAGTGAGTTCGCACTGCATGGCTGCAATCTTTATTTTCCCTTCAACTGGGCTTTTGGTGGATATGCACACCATCAGCAGCTCGATGACCACGACGGTGGGGAATCAGATAAGTTGTTCTTCTATTGCTATGTACTCAGGCTTTATAGTGTTTTAAAGATTGTTCTTTGAAGTTCATATAAGAACGTAGTATTTTGTTTTTAAATGTAGTAAATCTTTGTTGCCTCACAATAGGGAGTCCGCATTGCATGGCTGCAATCTTTACTTGCACATCAACTGGGCAATTGATGAATATGACACACCACCAGCAGCTTGATTACCACGACGGTGTGAAATCAGACAAGTTGTTCTTCTTTGGGTATGTACTCAGGCTTTCTGGTGTTTTAAAGATTATTCTTTGAAGTTCATATAAGAATGTAGTATTTTGTTTTTAAATGTAGTTTATCTTCGTTGCCTCACATCAGGGATTCCGCAGTGCATGGCTGCAATCTTTATTTGCACATCAACTGGGCTTTTGATGGATATGACACGTCACCAGCAGCATGGTGACCACGACGGTGTGGAAACAGACATGGTATTCTATTGTTAGGTATTCAGGCTTTTTTTGTTTTAAGGATTTTTCCTTGAAGTTCTTATAAGAACACAGTACTTTATTTTTAAATGTAGTAAATCTTTGTTGTCTCACACCAGAGAGTTCGCATTACATGGCTGCAATCTTTATTTTCCCTTCAACTGGGCTTTTGGTGGATATGCACACCATCAGCAACTCGATGACCAGGACGGTGTGGTATCAGACAAGTTATTTTTCTATTGGTATGTACTAAGGCTTTATAGTGTTTAAAGATTGTTCTTTTAAGTTCATATAAGAATGTAGTACTTTGTTTTTAAATGTAGTAAATCTTTGTTGCCTCACAACAGGGGGGGGGGGGGGGCATTGCATGGCTGCAATCTTTATTTGCACATCAACTGGGCTTTTGATGGATATGACACACCATCAGCAGCTTGATGACCACGACGGTGTGGAATCAAACAAGTTGTTCTTCTATTTTTATATACTCAGGCTTTCTGGAGTTTTAAAGATTGTTCTTTGAAGTTCATATAAGCACGTAGTACTTTGTTTTTAAATGTAGTAAAACTTTGTTGCCTCACACCAGGGAGTTCACATTGCATGGCTGCAATCTTTATTTGCATATCAACTTGGCTTTTGATGGATATGACACACCATCAGCAGCTCGATGACCACGACGATGTGGAATCAGACAAGTTGTTCTCCTTTTGGTATGTACTCAGGCTTTATAGTGTTTTAAAGATTGTTCTTTGAAGTTCACATAAGAAAGTATTATTTTATTTTTAAATGAAGTAAATCTTCGTTGCCTGACAGTAGAGAGTTCGCATTGCATGGCTGCAATCTTTAATTGTCCATCAACAGGGCTTTTGGTAGATACGACACACCACCAGCAGCTTGATGACCACGACAGTGTGGATTCAGACAAGTTGTTCTACTATTGGTATGCATTCAGGCTTTATAGTGTTTCAAAGATTGTTCCTTGAAGTTCATATCAGACCATAGTATTTTATATTTAAAATTAGAAAATATCAGTTCCCTCACAGCAGTGATTTCGCATTGCACGGCTGCAATCTTTATTTGCCCATCAACAGGGCTTTTGCTGGATATGACACACCACTAGCATCTTGATGACCATGACGGTGTGGAATCAGACAAGTTGTTCTTCTATTGGTATGTACTCAGGCTTTATAGTGTTTTAAACATAGTTTTTTGATGTTCACATCAGAAAGTATTATTTTATTTTTAAATGAAGTAAATCTTCGTTGCCTCACATTAGGGAGTCCGCATTGCATGGCTGCAATCTTTACTTTCACATCAACTTTGCTTTTGATGGATATGACACATCACCAGCAGCATGATGAACACGACGGTGTGGAATCAGGCAAGTTGTTCTTCCGTTGGTATTTACTCAGGCTTTATAGTGTTTTAAAGATTGTTCTTTGAAGTTCACATAAGAAAGTAATATTTTATTTTTAAATGAAGTAAATCTTCGTTGGCTCACAGTAGAGAGTTCGCATTGCATGGCTGCAATCTTTAATTGTCCATCAACAGGGCTTTTGGTAGATATGACACACCACCAGCAGCTTGATGACCACGACGGTGTGGAATCAGACAAGTTTTTTCTGTTGGTATGTACTAAGGCTTTATAGTGTTTTAAAGATTGTTCTTTGAAGTTCACATAAGAAAGTATTATTTTATTTTTAAATTAAGTAAATCTTCGTTGCCTCACAGGAGATAGTTCACATTGCATGGCTCCAATCCTTATTTGCTCATCAACAGGGCTTTTGATGGATATGACACACCACCAGCAGCTTGATGACCACGACGGTGTGGAATCAGACAAGTTGTTCTTCTATTGGTATGTACTCAGGCTTTGTGTTGTTTTAAAGACGGTTCCTTGAAGTTCACATAAGAACATAGCACTTTATTTTGAAATGTAGTAAATCTTTGTTGCCTCTCATCAGGGAGTTCGCATTGCATGGTTGCAATCTTTATTTTCCCTTTAACTGGGCTTTTGGTCGATATGACACACCATTAGCAGCTCGTTGAACACGACGGTGTGGAGTCAGACAAGTTGTTCTCCTTTGGTATGTACTCAGGCTTTATAGTGTTTTAAAGATTGTTCTTTGAAGTTCACATAAGAAAGTATTATTTTATTTTTAAATGAAGTAAATCTTCGTTGCCTCACAGCAGATATTTCGCATTGCATGGCTGCAATCCTTATTTGCCCATCAACAGGGCTTTTGATGGATATGAGACACCACCAGCCGCTTGATGACCACGACGGTGTGGAATCAGACAAGTTGTTCTATTGGTATGTACTCAGGCTTTATAGTGTTTTAACGATTGTTCTTTGAAGTTCACATAAGAAAGTATTATTTTATTTTTAAATGAAGAAAATCTTCGTTGCCTCACAGCAGATAGTTCGCATTGCATGGCTGCAATCTTTATTTGCCCAAAAACAGGGCTTTTGGTGGATATGACACACCACCAGCAGCTTGATGACCATGACGGTGTGGAATCAGACAAGTTGTTCTTCTATTGGTATGTACTCAGGCTTTATAGTGTTTTAAAGATTGTTTTTTGAAGTTCACATAAGAAAGTATTATTTTCTTTTTAAATGAAGTAAATCTTCATTGCCTCACATTAGGGAGTCCGCATTGCATGGCTGCAATCTTTATTTGTACATCAACTGGGCTTTTGATGGATATGACACACCGTCAGCAGCTTGATGACCACGATGGTGTGGAATCAGACTAGTCGTTCTTCTATTGGTATGTACTCAGGCTTTCTGGTAACTTAAAGATTGTTCCTTGAAGTTTATATAAGAACGTAGTATTTTGTTTTTAAATGTAGTAAATCTTGGTTGCCTCACATCAGGGATTCCGCATTGCATGGCTGAAATCTTTATTTTCACATCAACTTTGCTTTTGATGGATATGACACATCACCAGCAGCATGATGACCACGACGGTGTGGAATCAGACAAGTTGTACTTCTATTGGTATGTACTCAGGCTTTTTGTTGTTGTAAAGATTGTTCCTTGTAGTTCTTATAAGAACATAGTACTTTATTTTTAAAAAGAGTAAATCTTCGTTGCCTCACATCAGGGAGTTCGCATTACATGCCTGCAATCTTTATTTTCCCTTCAACTGCGGTTTTGGTGGATATGCACACCATCAGCAACTCAATGACCACGACGGTGTGGAATCAGACAAGTCGTTCTTCTATTGGTATGTACTCAGGCTTTCTGGTGGTTTAAAGATTGTTCCTTTAAGTTCATATGAGAACGTAGTATTTTGTTTTTAAAAGTAGTAAAAATTTGTTGCCTCACATCAGGGAGTCCGCATTGCATGGCTGCAATCTTTATTTGCACATCAACTGGGCTTTTGATGGATATGACACACCACCAGCAGCTTGATGACCACTACGGTGTGGAATCAGACAAGTTGTTCTTCTATTGGTAAGTACTCAGGTTTTGTGTTGTTTTAAAGATTGTTCCTTGAAGTTCTCATAAGAACATAGCACTTTATTTTGAAATGTAGTAAATCTTTGTTGCCTCACAGCAGATAGTGCGCATTGCGTGGCTGCAATCTTTGTTTGCCCATCAACAGGGCTTTTGGTAGATATGACACACCACCAGCAGCTTGATGACCACGACGGTGTGGAATCAGACAAGTTGTACTTCTATTGGTTTGTACTCAGGCTTTATAGTGTTATAAAGATTGTTCTTTGAAGTTCACATAAGAAAGTATTATTTTATTTTTAAATGAAGTAAATCTTCGTTGCCTCACTGCAGAGAGTTCGCATTGCATGGCTGCAATCTTTATTTGCCCATCAACAGGGCTTTTGATGGATATGACACACCACAAGCAGCTTGATGACCACGACGGTGTGAAATCAGACAAGTTGTGCTTCTCTTGGTATGTACTCAGGCTTTATAGTGTTTTAAAGATTGTTTTTTGTAGTTCACATAAGAAAGTATTATTTTATTTTTAAATGTAGTAAATCTTCATTGCCTCACATCAGGGAGTTCAGCTTGATGACCACGACGGTGTGGAATCAGACAAGTTTTTTCTATTGGTATGTACTAAGGCATTATAGTGTTTTAAAGATTGTTCTTTGAAGTTCACATAAGAAAGTATTATTTTATTTTTAAATGAAGTAAATCTTCGTTGCCTCACAGGAGATAGTTCGCATTGCATGGCTCCAATCCTTATTTGCTCATCAACAGGGCTTTTGATGGATATGACACACCACCAGCAGCTTGATGACCACGACGGTGTGGAATCAGACAAGTTGTTCTTCTCTTGGTATGTACTCAGGCTTTATAGTGTTTTAAAGATTGTTTTTTGTAGTTCACATAAGAAAGTATTATTTTATTTTTAAATGAAGTAAATCTTCATTGCCTCACATTAGGGAGTCCGCATTGCATGGCTGCAATCTTTATTTGTACATCAACTGGGCTTTTGATGGATATGACACACCGTCAGCAGCTTGATGACCACGATGGTGTGGAATCAGACTAGTCGTTCTTCTATTGGTATGTACTCAGGCTTTCTGGTAACTTAAAGATTGTTCCTTGAAGTTTATATAAGAACGTAGTATTTTGTTTTTAAATGTAGTAAATCTTGGTTGCCTCACATCAGGGATTCCGCATTGCATGGCTGCAATCTTTATTTTCACATCAACTTTGCTTTTGATGGATATGACACATCACCAGCAGCATGATGACCACGACGGTGTGGAATCAGACAAGTTGTACTTCTTTTGGTATGTACTCAGGCTTTTTGTTGTTGTAAAGATTGTTCCTTGTAGTTCTTATAAGAACATAGTACTTTATTTTGAAATGTAGTAAATCTTTGTTGCCTCACATCAGGGAGTTCGCATTGCATGCCTGCAATCTTTATTTTCCCTTCAACTGGGGTTTTGGTGGATATGCACACCATCAGCAACTCGATGACCAGGACGGTGTGGAATGAGACAAGTCGTTCTTCTATTGGTATGTACTCAGGCTTTCTGGTGGTTTAAAGATTGTTCCTTTAAGTTCATATGAGAACGTAGTATTTTGTTTTTAAAAGTAGTAAAAATTTGTTGCCTCACATCAGGGAGTCCGCATTGCATGGCTGCAATCTTTATTTGCACATCAACTGGGCTTTTGATGGATATGACACACCACCAGCAGCTTGATGACCACGACGGTGTGGAATCAGACAACTTGTTCTTCTATTGGTAAGTACTCAGGTTTTGTGTTGTTTTTAAGATTGTTCCTTGAAGTTCTCATAAGAACATAGCACTTTATTTTGAAATGTAGTAAATCTTTGTTGCCTCACATCAGGGAGTTCGCATTGCATGTCTGCAATCTTTATTTTCGCTTCAACTGGGCTTTTGGTGGATATGCACACCATCAGCAACTCGATGACCATGACGGTGTGGAATCAAACATGTTGTTGTTCTTTTGGTATGTACTCTGGCTTTATAGTGTTTTAAAGATTATTCTTTGAAGTTCATATAAGATCGTAGTATTTTGTTTCTAATGTAGTAAATCTTTGTTGCCTCACATTAGGGAGTTCGCATTGCATGGCTGCAATCTTTATTTGCACATCAACTGGGCTTTTGATGGATATGACACGCCACCAGCAGCTTGATGACCACGACGGTGTGGAATCAGACAAGTTGTTATTCTATTGGTTATGTACTCAGGCTTTGTGTTGTTTTAAAGATTGTTCCTTGAAGTTCTCATAAGAACATAGCACTTTATTTTGAAATGTAGTAAATCTTTGTTTCCACCGAGCAGGGATATCGCATTGCATGGCTGCAATCTTTATTCGCATATCAATTGGGCTTCTGGTAGATATGACACACCACCAGTTGCTTGATGACCACAAATGTGGGGGGGAACCGGATAAGTATTTTTTCTATTTGTATGTATTGAGGCTTTACTGCATTTTAAAGATTGTTGCTTTAAGTCATGTAAGGACGTAGTAATTGATTTTTAAATGTAGTAAATCTATATTTCCTCCCAGCAGTGAGTTTTCATTGCATGGCTGCAATTTTTGTTTTCCGTGAACTGGGCATTTGGTGGATATGACACACCACCAGCAACTTGATGATCATGAAGGTGGAAGGTGGAGGGGAAAATCAGAAATGTATTTTTTCTAGTGGTATGTACTAAGGCTTTAAATCATTTTTAAGATTGCTCATTGAAGTTCATATAAAACATAGTAACTTTTTTTAAAATGTAGTAACAATTTGTTTCCTCCGAGCAGGGTGTTTGCATTGTATGGCTGCAATCTGTATTTGCCCATCGATTGGGTTTTTGTTGGATATGACACACCACCATCAGCTTGATGACCACGATTATGGGGGGGGGGGGGGGGGGGGGGGGGCAAGCAGACAAGTATTTCTTCTATTGGTATGTACTGATTCTTTAAAGCATTTTTAAGATTGTTCCTTGAAGTTCTTATAGGTATGTAGTATTTTATTTTTAAAGATAGTAAATCTATGATTCCTCACAGCAGCGATTTCGCATTGAATGGCTGCAATTTCTGTATGCTATCAACTGGGCTTTTGGCGGATATGACAAACCAGCAGCAGCTTGATGACCACAACGGTGTGGATACAGACAAGTTGTTCTTCTATTGGTATGTACTCAGGCTTTATAGTGTTTTAAGGATTGTTCCTTGAAGTTCATATCAGAATGTAGTATTTTATATTTAAATGTAGAAAATCTTAGTTTCCTCACAGCAGTGAGTTCACATTGCACGCCTGCAATTTATTTTTCCCATGAACTGGGCATTTGGTGGATATGACATACCACCAGAAGCTTGATAACCACGAAGGTGGAAGGTAAATGTGGGGGAGGGGGGGGGGGGAATCGGACAGGTATTTTTTCTATTGGTATATACTAAGGTTTTAAAGCATTTTTAAGATTTACCGCGAAGGTGGAATGGGGATGGGGAGAATCGGACAAGTATTTTTTCTATTGGTATGTACAGAGGCTTTAACGCATTTTTAAGATTAATCTTTGAAGTTCATATAAGAACGTAATATTTTATTTTTACATGTAGTAAATGTTTGTTTCCTCCCAGCAGGGAGATGGCATTGCATGCTTGTAATCTTTGTTTGCCCATCAATTGGGCTTTTGGTGGATATCACACATCACAAGCAGCTTGATTACCACGACAGTGTGGAATCAGGCAAGTTTTTCTTCTATTGATATGTACACAGGCTTTATAGTGTTTTTAAGATTGTTCCATGAAATTCATATAAGAACGTAGTATTTTATTTATAAATGTACAAAATCTTTATTTCCTCACAGCAGTGAGTCCACATTGCATGGCTGTAATCTTTATTTGCCAGCAACTATGCTTCTGGTGGATATGACACACCACCAGCAGCTTGATGACCACTATGGTGGTGAGGAGGGGGGAGGAGGTGTACCTTACAAGTTTTTTTCTATCTGTATGTACTGACTCTTTAAACCATTTTTAAGATTGTTCCTTGAAGTCATGTAAGAATGTAGCATTTTATTTCTAAATGTAGTAAATCTATGTTTCTTCACAGCAGTGAGTTCGCAATGGATGGCTGCAATTTCTATTTCCCATGAACTGAGCTTTTGCTGGATATGACACACCACCAGCAGCTTGATGACCACGAAGGTGGAAGGTGGATGGGGGGGGGGGGGGGAGGGGAATCAGACAGGTATTTTTTCTATTGGTATATACTAAGGCTTTAAAGCATTTTTAAGATTGCTCATTGAAGTTCATACAAGAACATAGTATTTTATTTTGAAATGTAGTAAATCATTGTTTCCTCACAGCAGGGAGTTCGCATTGCATGGCTGCAATCTATATTTGCACATCATTTGGGCTGTTGGTGGATATGACACACTCCCAGCAGCTTGATGAGCACTATGGTTGGAAGGGGGGGGGGGGGAAGTGGATAAGAATTTATTTTATTGTTATGTACTGAGGCTTTAAAGCATTTTCAAGATTTTTTGTTGAAGTTCATATAAGAACGTAGTATTTTATTTTAAAATGTCGTAAATCTTTGTTTCCTCACAGCAGTTAGTTCGCATTGTGTGGCTGCAATCTTTATTTGCCATCAACTATGCTTTTGATGGATATGACACACCACCAGCAGCTTAATGACCACTATAGTGGGGTGGGGAAGGAGGGAAAGCGGACAAGTTTTTTTCTATTGGTATGTGCTGAGGCTATAAACATTTTTAAAATTGTTCTTTGAAGTTCATATAAGAACGTAGTATTTTATTTTTAAATGTAGTAAATCTTTGTTTCCTCACAGTAGGGAGATCGCATTGCATGGCTGCAATCATTACTTGCCCATCAACTGGGCTTATGGTAGATATGACACACCACAAGCAGGTTGATGACCACGACGGTGTGGAATCAGACAAGATGTTCTTCTATTGGTATGTACTGCGGCTTTCGCATTGCATGGCTTCAATCTTTATTTTCCCTTCAACTGGGCTTTTGGTTGATATGCACACCATCAGCAGCTCGATGACCACGACGGTGTGGAATCAGACAAGTTGTTCTTCTGTTGGTATTTACTCAGGCTTTATAGTGTTTTAAAGATTGTTCCGTGAAGTTCATATAAGAATGTAGTATTTTATGTTTAAATGAAGAAAATCTTTTTTTCCTCACAGTAGGGAGTGCGCATTGCATGGCTGCAATCTTTATTTGCCCATCAACTATGGTTTTGGTGGATATGTCACACCACCAGAAGCTTGATGACAACTATGTTGGGGTGGGTGACGAGGGGAAGCGGACAAGTTTTTTCTATTGGTATGTACTGAGGATTTAAAACATTATTAGAAATTGATCTTTGAAGTTCATATAACAACGTAGTTTTTTATTTTTAAATTTAGTAAATCAATGTTTCCTCCCAGCAATGAGTTCGCATTGCATGGCTGCAATCTTTATTTGCCCATGAACTGGGCTTTTGGTGGAGTGACACACCACCAGCAGCTTGATGACCACGACAGGGTGGAATTAGACAAGTGTGTCAAATCCACCAAAAGCCTAGTTGATGGCAAATACAAAATTGCAGCCATGCAATGCGATCCCCTCCTGTGAGGAAACAAAGATTTACTACATTTAAAAATAAATACTACATTCTTATATGAACTTCAATGAATAATCTTAAAAATGTTTTAAAGCCTCAGTACATACCAGAAAAAAAATACTTGTCCACTTCCCCTTCCCCCCCCCCCCCCTCCCCTCATGGTTATCAAGCTGCTGGTGGTGTGTCAAATGCCCCAAAAGCCCAGTTGATGGCAATTAAAAATTGTAGCCTTGCAACGCAAAGAGATTGCTGTGAGGAAACAAAGATTTATTACATTTAAAGATAAAGGACTACGTTCTTATATGAACTTCAACGAATAATCTTAAAAATGCTTTAAGGCCTCAGCACATAGCAATAGAAAAAATACTTGTTCTGCTTCCCCCCCCCCCCCCCCTCCCACTGTCATGGTCATCAAGGTGCTGGTGGTGTGTCAAATCCACCAAAAGCCCAATGGATGGCAAATAAAAATTGCAGCCATGGAATGCCAACTCCCTGCTGTGAGGAAACAAAGATTTACTACATTTAAAATTAAAATACTATGTTCTTACATGTGCTTCAAGGAACATTCTTAAAAACGCTTTAAAGCCTCCATACATTCCAGTAGAAAAAATACTTGTCCGCTACCCCCCCCCCCCCCCCCCCTACACGCTGAGACAGCTGCCACACTTGTCACTCGGGGGGAAGTCGCCATGGAAACTTACGTATTTAATTGCGACGCAATTTCTGGGTTTCATCTTCATTACGAGGGTGCAAAGTTACGTACGCTGTGGTGCATCGGAGTCCAGCTACAGGACCACCAGGTGGTGCTACATGCTGTGACAATAGCAACACTAGTCTCTCCGAGTGAAGCACCATAGAAATTTACGTATTGAATTGCGACGCAATTATTGTGTTGCATCTTCATCCTTAGGGTACGAAGGTTATGTTAAGCACATTGTGGCGCATCAGAGTCCAGCTAGTGGACCACCAGGTGATGCTACATAGTGTGTCAACAGCCACACTAGTCTCTCTGAGAGAAGATGCCATGGAAACTTACGTATTGAATCTAGATGCAATTTCTGTGTTGCATCTTCATCCTGAGGGTACGAAGGCTAAGTTATGCACTTTGTGGTGCCGGAGTCCAGGTAGTGGACCACCAGCGAATGCTATATGGTGTGACTACAGCCACAATAGTCTCTCGGAGAGAAGCCGAAATGGAAACTTACGTACTGAATCGCGACGCAATCTCTGTGTTGCATCTTCATCCTGATTGTGCAAAGGCTACGTTACGCTCATTGTGGTGCATCAGAGTCGAGCTAGAAGACCACCAGGTGATCCTACATGCTATGGCAACAGCCACACTAGTCTCTCGAAGAGAAGCCGCCATGGAAAGGTACGTATTGAATCGCTACGCAATTTCTGTCCTGCATCTTCATCCTGAGGGTTCGAAGGCTACGTTACGCACATTGTATTCCATCAGAGACCAGCTAGAATCCCGCAGGTGATGATACATGCAGTGACAACAGCCATACTAGTCTCTCGGACAGAAGCCGCAATCAAAACTTACATATTGATTCGCTTCGCACTTTCTGAGTTTCATCTTCATCCTGAGGGTGCAAAGACTACGTTATGCACATTGTGGGGTATCGGAAACCAGCTAGAGGACCACCAGGTGATGTTACCTGCTGTGAGAATAGAAACACTAGTCTCTCGGAGATAAGCCGATATGGAAAATTTTGTATTGAATCGCGACGCAATTTCTGTGTTGCATCTTCATCCTAAGGGTGCGAAGACTAAGATACGCTCATTGTAGTGCATTGGAGTCCAGCTAGAGGACCACTAGGTAATGCTACATGCTGTGACAACATCCACACTAGTCTCTCGGAGAGAAGATGCCATGGAAACTTACGTATTGAAACGCGACGCTATTTCTATGTTGCATCTTCATCCTGAGGGTGCGAAGGCTATGTTACGCTCATTGTGGTGCATTGGGGTCCAGGTAGGAACACCAGCAGGTGACGCTACATGCTGTGACAACAGCCACACTAGTCTCTCTGAGAGAAGCAGGCATCGAAATTTACGTATTGAATCGCGACGCAGTTACTGTGTTGCATCTTCATCCTGAGGGTACGAAGCTTACGTTAGGCACATTGTGGCGCATCGGAGTCCAGCTAGTGGACGACAAGGTGACGCTACATAATGTGTCAACAGCCACACTAGTCTCTCTGAGAGATGATGCCATGGAAACTTACGTATTGAATTTAGACGCAATTTCTGTGTTGCATCTTCATCCTGAGGGTATGAAGGCTAAGTATCGCACATCGTGGTCCATCGGCGTCGAGCTAGAGGACCACCACGTAATGCTACATGCTGTGACAATAGCCGCACTAGACTCTCGGAGATAGGAAGCCATGGAAACTTACGTTTGGATCTCGACGCAATTTCTGTGTTGCATTTTCATTATGAGTGTGCGAAGGCTAATTTACGCTCATCGTATTGCATCGGAGTAGAGCTAGAGGACCACCAGGTGATACTACATGCTGTGACAACAGCCACACTAGTCTCTCGGAGAAACGCCGCTATGGAAAACTACGTATCGAATCTCGGTGCCTTTTCTGCGTTGCATCTTCATCCTCACTCGGAGAGAAGCCGCAATCGAAACTTACATATTGATTCGCGACGCACTTTCAGAGTTTCATCTTCATCCTGAGGGTGCGAAGGCTATGTTACGCACATTGTGGTGTATCGGAAACCAGCTAGAGGCCCAACAGGTGATGTTACCTGCTGTGATAATAGAAATACTAGTCTCTCGGAGAAAAGCCGATATGGAAACTTTTGTATTGAATTGCGACGCAATTTCTGTGTGGCATCTTCATCCTGAGGGTGCGAAGACTAAGATACGCTCATTGTGGTGCATCGGAGTCCAGCTAGAGGACCAACAGGTAATGCTACATGCCGTGACAGCATCCACACTAGTCTCTCGGAGAGAAGATTCCATGGACACTTACGTATTGAAACGCGACGTGATTTGTATGTTGCATCTTCCTCCTGAGGATGTGAAGGCTAAGTTACGCTCATTGTATTGCATAGGAGTCCAGCTTGTGAACTACCAGGTGATGCTAATTGCTGCGACAACAGCAAAACTAGTCTCTCGGAGAGAAGCCTCCATGGAAACTGACATATTGAATCGCGACGCAATATCTGTGTTGCATCTTCATCCTGAGGGTGCGAAGGCTAAGTTACGCTGATTGTGGTGCATCAGAGTCTAGCTAGAGGACCACCAAATGATGCTACATGCTGTGAACACAGCAATACTAGTCTCTCGGAGATAAGCCTCCATGGAAACTTACATATTGAATCGCGACGCAATTTCTGTGTTGTATCTTCACACTGAGGGTGCAAGTCTAAGTTACGCTCTTTGTGGTGCATCGGAGTCGAGCTACAGGACCGCCAGGTGATGCTCCATTTTGTGACAACAGCCACACTAGTCTCTCGGGGAAAAGCCGCCAAGGACACTTACGTATTTAATCGTGATGTAATTTCTGTGTTGCATTTTCATCCTGAGGGTGCGAAGGCTTAGTTACGCTCATTGTATTCCATCGGAGTCCAGTTAGAGGACCACCAGGTGATGCTACATGCTGTGACAATAGCCACACTAGTCTCTCTGAGATAAGAAGCCGTGGAAACTTTGGTTTGTATCTCGACGCAATTTCGGTGTTGCATCTTCATTTTGAGGGTACGAAGGTTACGTTAAGCACATTGTGGCGAATCGGAGTTCAGCTAATGGACCACCAGGCGATGCTACATGCTGCGACGGCAGCCACACTAGTCATTCGGAGAGAAGCTGCCATGGAAACTTATGTATTGTATCACAACGTTATTTCAGTGTTCCATTTTCGTCCTGAGGGTGCGATGTCTAAGTTACGCTCATTGTGGAGCATCGGAGTCCAGCTAGAGGATCATGCGGTGAACACAGCCACACTAATCTCTCGGGGAGAAGCCGCCATGGAAGTTTACGTATTGAATCGCGACGCAATTTCACGGGTTGCATCGTCATCCTGAGGGTGCGAAGGCTAAATTTCGCACATTGTGGTGCATCGGAATCCAGCTAGAGGACCACCAGGTGATGCTACATGCTGTGACAACAGCCACACAAATCTCTCGGGGAGAATCCGCCAATGAAAATTACGTATTGAATCGCGACGCGTTTTCAGTGTTGCATCTTCGTCCTGATGGTGCGAAATCTACCTTACGCAGTTTGTATTGCATCAGAGTGCAGCTACAGGACCACCGGGTGATGCTACATGTTGTGACAACAGCCACACTAGTCTCTCGGAGAGAAGTCGCCATGAAATCTTACTTATTGAATCGCGACGCAATTTCTGTGTTGCATCTTCATCCTAAGGGTGCGAATGCTAAGTTACGCTCATTGTATAGCATCGGAGTCGAGCTAGAGGACCACCAGGTGATACTACATGCTGTGACAACAGCCACACTAGTCTTTCGGAGAGAAGCCGCCATGGAATCTTATGTATTGAATCCCGACGTAATTTCATTGTTGCATTTTCATCCTGATGTGCGACGTTTAAGTTACGCTTATTGTGGTGCATCGGAGTCCAGCTAGAGGAACACTGCTACATGCTGTGACAACAGCCTCACTAATCTGTCGGGTAGAAGCCGGAATGGAAACTTACGTATTGAATCGCGACGCGATTTCTGTGTTGCATCTTCATCATGAGGGTGCGAAGGCTAATTTACGCTCATCGTATTGCATCGGAGTAGAGCTAGAGGACCACCAGGTGATACTACATGCTGTGACAACAGCCACACTAGTCTCTCGGAGAAACGCGCTATGGAAAACTACGTATCGAATCTCGGTGCCATTTCTGTGTTGCATCTTCATCCTCTCTCGGAGAGAAGCCGCAATCGAAACTTACATATTGATTCGCGACGCACTTTCAGAGTTTCATCTTCATCCTGAGGGTGCGAAGGCTATGTTACGCACATTGTGGTGTATCGGAAACCAGATAGAGGCCCAACAGGTGATGTTACCTGCTGTGATAATAGAAACACTAGTCTCTCGGAGAAAAGCCGATATGGAAACTTTTGTATTGAATTGCGACGCAATTTCTGTGTTGCGTCTTCATCCTGAGGGTGCGAAGACTAAGATACGCTCATTGTGGTGCATCGGAGTCCAGCTAGAGGACCAACAGGTAATGCTACATGCCGTGAAAACATCCACACTAGTCTCTCGGAGAGAAGATGCCATGGACACTTACGTATTGAAACGCGACGTGATTTGTATGTTGCATCTTCCTCCTGAGGATGTGAAGGCTAAGTTACGCTCATTGTATTGCATAGGAGTCCAGCTTGTGAACTACCAGGAGATGCTACATGCTGCGACAACAGCAAAACTAGTCTCTCGGAGAGAAGCCTCCATGGAAACTGACATATTGAATCGCGACGCAATATCTGTGTTGCATCCTCATCCTGAGGGTGCGAAGGCTAAGTTACGCTGATTGTGGTGCATCAGAGTCTACCTAGAGGACCACCAGGTGATGCTACATGCTGTGAACACAGCAACACTAGTCTCTCGGAGATAAGCCTCCATGGAAACTTACATATTGAATCGCGACGCAATTTCTGTGTTGTATCTTCACCCTGAGGGTGTAAAGTCTAAGTTACGCTCTTTGTGGTGCATCGGAATCGAGCTACAGGACCGCCAGGTGATGCTCCATTTTGTGACAACAGCCACACTAGTCTCTCTGGGAAAAGCCGCCAAGGACACTTACGTATTTAATCGCGATGTAATTTCTGTGTTGCATTTTCATCCTGAGGGTGCGAAGGCTTAGTTACGCTCATTGTATTCCATCGGAGTCCAGTTAGAGGACCACCAGGTGATGCTACATGCTGTGACAATAGCCACACTAGTCTCTCTGAAATAAGAAGCCGTGGAAACTTAGGTTTGTATCTCGACGCAATTTCGGTGTTGCATCTTCATTTTGAGGGTATGAAGGTTACGTTAAGCACATTGTGGCGAATCGGAGTGCAGCTAATGGACCACCAGGCGATGCTACATGCTGCGACGGCAGCCACACTAGTCATTCGGAGAGAAGCTGCCATGGAAACTTATGTATTGTATCACAACGTTATTTCAGTGTTCCATTTTCGTCCTGAGGGTGCGATGTCTAAGTTACGCTCATTGTGGAGCATCGGAGTCCAGCTAGAGGATCATGCGGTGAACACAGCCACACTAATCTCTCGGGGAGAAGCCGCCATGGAAGTTTACGTATTGAATCACGACGCAATTTCAGGGGTTGCATCGTCATCCTGAGGGTGCGAAGGCTAAATTTCGCACATTGTGGTGCATCGGAATCCAGCTAGAGGACCACCAGGTGATGCTACATGCTGTGACAACAGCCACACAAATCTCTCGGGGAGAATCCGCCAATGAAAATTACGTATTGAATCGCGACGCGTTTTCAGTGTTGCATCTTCGTCCTGATGGTGCGTAATCTATCTTACGCAGTTTGTATTGCATCAGAGTGCAGCTACAGGACCACCGGGTGATGCTACATGTTGTGACAACAGCCACACTAGTCTCTCGGAGAGAAGCCGCCATGAAATCTTACTTATTGAATCGCGACGCAATTTCTGTGTTGCATCTTCATCCTAAGGGTGCGAATGCTAAGTTACGCTCATTGTATAGCATCGGAGTCGAGCTAGAGGACCACCAGGTGATACTACATGCTGTGACAACAGCCACACTAGTCTTTCGGAGAGAAGCCGCCATGGAATCTTATGTATTGAATCCCGACGTAATTTCATTGTTGCATTTTCATCCTGATGTGCGACGTTTAAGTTACGCTCATTGTGGTGCATCGGAGTCCAGCTAGAGGAACACTGCTACATGCTGTGACAACAGCCTCACTAATCTCTCGGGTAGAAGCCGGAATGGAAACTTACGTATTGAATCGCGACGCGATTTCTGTGTTGCATCTTCATTATGAGGGTGCGAAGGCTAATTTACGCTCATCGTATTGCATCGGAGTAGAGCTAGAGGACCACCAGGTGATACTACATGCTGTGACAACAGCCACACTAGTCTCTCGGAGAAACGCGCTATGGAAAACTACGTATCGAATCTCGGTGCCATTTCTGTGTTGCATCTTCATCCTCTCTCGGAGAGAAGCCGCAATCGAAACTTACATATTGATTCGCGACGCACTTTCAGAGTTTCATCTTCATCCTGAGGGTGCGAAGGCTATGTTACGCACATTGTGGTGTATCGGAAACCAGATAGAGGCCCAACAGGTGATGTTACCTGCTGTGATAATAGAAACACTAGTCTCTCGGAGAAAAGCCGATATGGAAACTTTTGTATTGAATTGCGACGCAATTTCTGTGTTGCATCTTCATCCTGAGGGTGCGAAGACTAAGATACGCTCATTGTGGTGCATCGGAGTCCAGCTAGAGGACCAACAGGTAATGCTACATGCCGTGAAAACATCCACACTAGTCTCTCGGAGAGAAGATGCCATGGACACTTACGTATTGAAACGCGACGTGATTTGTATGTTGCATCTTCCTCCTGAGGATGTGAAGGCTAAGTTACGCTCATTGTATTGCATAGGAGTCCAGCTTGTGAACTACCAGGAGATGCTACATGCTGCGACAACAGCAAAACTAGTCTCTCGGAGAGAAGCCTCCATGGAAACTGACATATTGAATCGCGACGCAATATCTGTGTTGCATCTTCATCCTGAGGGTGCGAAGGCTAAGTTACGCTGATTGTGGTGCATCAGAGTCTACCTAGAGGACCACCAGGTGATGCTACATGCTGTGAACACAGCAACACTAGTCTCTCGGAGATAAGCCTCCATGGAAACTTACATATTGAATCGCGACGCAATTTCTGTGTTGTATCTTCACCCTGAGGGTGCGAAGTCTTAGTTACGCTCATTGTATTCCATCGGAGTCCAGTTAGAGGACCACCAGGTGATGCTACATGCTGTGACAATAGCCACACTAGTCTCTCTGAGATAAGAAGCCATGGAAACGTAGGTTTGAATCTCGACGCAATTTCGGTGTTGCATCTTCATTTTGAGGGTACGAAGGTTACGTTAAGCACATTGTGGCGAATCGGAGTGCAGCTAATGGACCACCAGGCGATGCTACATGCTGCGACGGCAGCCACACTAGTCATTCGGAGAGAAGCTGCCATGGAAACTTATGTATTGTATCACAACGTTATTTCAGTGTTCCATTTTCGTCCTGAGGGTGCGACGTCTAAGTTACGCTCATTGTGGAGCATCGGAGTCCAGCTAGAGGATCATGCGGTGAACACAGCCACACTAATCTCTCGGGGAGAAGCCTCCATGGAAACTGACACATTGAATCGTGACGGAATATCTGTGTTGCATCTTCATCCTGAGGGTGCGAAGGCTAAGTTACGCTGATTGTGGTGCATCAGAGTCTAGCTAGAGGACCACCAGGTGATGCTACATGCTGTGAACACAGCAATACTAGTCTCTCGGAGATAAGCCTCCATGGAAACTTACATATTGAATCGCGACGCAATTTCTTTGTTGTATCTTCACCCTGAGGGTGCTAAGTCTAAGTTACGCTCTTTGTGGTGCATCGGAGTCGAGCTACAGGACCGCCAGGTAATGCTCCATTTTGTGACAACAGCCACACTAGTCTCTCGGGGAAAAGCTGCCAAGGACACTTACGTATTTAATCGCGATGTAATTTCTGTGTTGCATTTTCATCCTGAGGGTGCGAAGGTTTAGTTACTCTCATTGTATTGCATCGGAGTCCAGTTAGAGGACCACCAGGTGATGCTACATGCTGTGACAACAGCCACACTAGTCTCTCTGAGATAAGAAGCCGTGGAAACTTAGGTTTGAATCTCGACGCAATTTCGGTGTTGCATCTTCATTTTGAGGGTACGAAGGTTATGTTAAGCACATTGTGGCGAATCGGAGTGCAGCTAATGGACCACCAGGCGATGCTACATGCTGCGACGGCAGCCACACTAGTCATTCGGAGAGAAGCTGCCATGGAAACTTAAGTACTGTATCACAACGTTATTTCAGTGTTCCATTTTCGTCCTGAGGGTGCTATGTCTAAGTTACGCTCATTGTGGAGCATCGGAGTCCAGCTAGAGGATCATGCGGTGAACACAGCCACACTAATCTCTCGGGGAGAAGCCGCCATGGAAGTTTACGTATTGAATAGCGACGCAATTTCAGGGGTTGCATCGTCATCCTGAGGGTGCGAAGGCTAAATTACGCACATTGTGGTGCATCGGAATCCAGCTAGAGGACCACCAGGTGATGCTACATGCTGTGACAACAGCCACACAAATCTCTCGGGGAGAATCCGCCAATGAAAATTACGTATTGAATCGCGACGCGTTTTCAGTGTTGCATCTTCATCCTGATGGTGCCAAATCTACCTTACGCAGATTGTATTGCATCAGAGTGCAGCTACAGGACCACCGGGTGATGCTACATGTTGTGACAACAGCCACACTAGTCTCTTGGAGAGAAGCCGCCATGAAATCTTACTTATTGAATCGCGACGCAATTTCTGTGTTGCATCTTCATCCTAAGGGTGCGAATGCTAAGTTACGCTCATTGTATAGCATCGGAAACGAGCTAGAGGACCACCAGGTGATGCTACATTCAGTGAAAACAGCAGCACTAGTCTCACGGAGAGAAGCCGCCATGGAAACTTACGTATAGAATCGCCACGCAATTTCTAGGTGCATGTTCATCCCGTGGGTTCGAAGGCTAAGTTACGCACATTGTGGTGCATCGGAGTCCAGTTAGAGGA